>NC_142208.1:35167323-35172323 GCF_049639895.1 Pseudopodoces humilis | reverse complement strand
TGCCACAGAAAAAGTGTCCCTGGGAAATTAGATTGACCCAAAGAAAAGCAAATAAAAGAAAGGAAAAGGCCCATATTTTCTTTGCGGTGTTGCTGAAAAGGATGGGAGTATCATTTTCATAGTGGAATAATGTTTTCTGGGAAAACACAAAAGCAGATGTTCCTCATTAGGAACACCCATTGTCTACATATCACAACTATGAACAGATAAATCTCTCCTATTTCACCCATACATTCCAAGGGCTGTAAATGATTACAGGATGCCGCTGTAACTGCTAAACCAAAACCACACTCTGGCCTAGAACCGCTCCTCCGTGCCACCAGCAGATATTCCACTGGGGAGGGATGGAAATTCCCGCTCGGAGCCAGCCCCTGAGCTGTCGCTGCCTTCCCGGGGGGGTCCCCGAGGGCCGGGGTCCCGCTGGTGGCTCTGGGTGCCGGTGGCGGGCGCGGGGAGCGCGGAGCTGGGAGCGCTGGCGGAGCACGGCCAGCGCCTGCTCGGCAGAGGGTTTCCAGATGGTGCCATCACAGCCCTACTGCTCGCTGGCATCTCCGTGGGCAGTAAATACCCCCCTCCCCAATAAATCTGGCATTATTCTATAGAGTTTAGGAGACTTATCATTCCAAGTGTGTCCTACTTTCCTGTATGGAAGCCAGACATCTGCTTATCCCATTTCTTTCATACGGAGTTTGGAATAGCTGTAGTTTGGGGGAATAAAAAGTTTTGTCATATTTAACAGCTGTTACAAAATTTCAATCCCGACGGCTCTTAAAATACCTTTTGCCTGACCTCAGATTTGGGACATAATTGACATTGCTGGTAGCCACCCCCCTTAACCTTTCCCTGGCTGTAATTTCAGATTATTTTCCCTAAATGACTTGGCTGCTCACGCTGGTTTGGGTTTTTTCTTTTTGTTTAAATTTTTTCTTTCTTTCTTTTTTTTTTTTTTTTTTTTTTTCCTGCCGGCTCGCCGGTGCAGCGCTTTAATTCCTCCCTACTCCAAGTTTACACCTTCGGCGGGGTGGCGGCTGGAGGGCGAGGGGGGATTTTTTTCGTCAGCAGCGTTTCCTTTCACTTCCCGTCACAAAGGTGAGAGCCGCTGACCTTTGCTGGCAGTCCCGGCCGCTGAATTATTCATGTGATTGACTTTTTGTCAGTGCACACAGTTGTGCTCTGGGACATTTTATTCATTTACCTCATTTAAAGCGCCTTTCTGCACCTGTTCAAGTATTAATATCATGTAATTTGGGCCTAATGCCGATTTTGCTGAACACTCATTATATTTTTTATTAGCTATATTTCCAAACGATTATGTATGATTATTACCAAGCCTTACAAACAGCAATGGGTTATTCCCTAGACCTTTACATCTTCTTGTCAGGTTGTTTTCAGAAGCAAGGAGGATAAACATTTGACCAGTCCCAATGTTTTTATTCCTACTCCATATCCAACCAGAGAACTTAAAGCTTTTTCCCTTATGGCTTTGCGAAAGCATGATTAAATCCAACTCTGCAGAAGCTGTACAAATGCCAGCATTTATAAGGTCAACGCTTTTGTTAAAAATGCTATGTAAATGAGGATCTGCAAAAAGGGACATTAAATAAAATTAAATTCATTGTCTTCTTTAATGTCATTTACATTTTGGCTAAGCCCTGGCCTGTCAAGGAGGATTTTTAAAATAATTTTAATTACACATCATTTAGGGATCCAAGGTTTTCTATTCAGTAGCATTTGGATAACCTGCAAAATGGTGACTGTTTATTAACTTCTTAAATGACAAGTTGTCATTTCATCTGCATAATGCAATGAAAACAGAGCATTGGTGTCATTTTTTTTTTTTTAATTCTTATTTTTCTTTAAGATGTGCACCAAACTGCTGGAAGAACAGACCTTAAAATAGCTCAGCTGCTCTTTTGCTTTCAGCATCCTATTGGCGCTACCAAGTTCAGAGTATATTAAAAAATTACGACTTTCCTGGGTAACCAGTTCTGGAAAAAATTGCCATCAGGAACCCGACATTGATTTTTTTTCTCCTTAAGAAGGTGGTTTATTGTAGATTAATGGGTTTAGCTGCGAGGGATCTGTTTGCAGACAGGGGTAGCTGGATTGGGGTTTGAGGTGTGCAGGTACAAACACCTCTCACCTGTTCAAGTGAGGACACGGCGCACGCCAGGCCTTCAAAAATACATAAAAACAGAGCAAAAAAATGGCAAATCAAAGTAATTTCTGTGGTTCAGCCCCTCCGAGTTCCCCCACGCCCCAGAACCAAGACTTTGGACTCGCTCCCTTCTCCCTTCTGCTTTCTTTCCCTCGGGTCATCTGAGTCTCGCCATTTCCATCGCTCCCTGGTAATCCCCGCTCCTAACCCGAGCGGAGCCCAGGAAATTGTGGGAATACCTGGGATGCTCTGGGAGCGATGCGCTGGGGACCGGCTCCCAGAGCTTTGTTCCCCAGGAAATCCCAAACGTGCTGGGTGAGACTCCTGCTCCGCTCCCCCGCCCTGCCTAATACCTGATTATTTGAAGCCCAAAGCATTGCACGGCTCTAGGAGGAGGGAATAATAAAATCCCCTGCTTTTGTGAGAGAGGAAAAGGGGGGGAAGGGATTTAAGCAAAGCTGTCAAAAACTATACTCCAGGAGGGACCCTGATACAAACCATCCCGGGCTTCTGCTGCAGCCTTATCAGGTGAAAAGCAAAGATACTGCCAGAGCCTGTAATTTTGTTAGGATGCCTTTGATGAATTGGATTAGGTTATGGAAAAATCTTTCAAACTCAGAGTTCTGGTACGTGAGCTTCCAGGAAGTAAATAATTACTCTCAGACAGCAGATAATTAAAAAAAACAACCTGTGAAACACAAAGTGGTAGAAATGGGTTTAATAAGGCTCCGTTGCTAACGCAGAGAGGTTTCGGGGGGCCGGGGGTAGGAGCAGCCCCGGTGTTGGGTTACTCGCAGGGCTGAGGAGGGAGCGCTTTGCCGGGCTGGAGGAGGTGGAAATTCCAGGCCGGGAGGATGGAAATTGTCACCGGGGATGCCAGGGGGTGATTGACATGCGGGGCGAGGGGAAGGGGACGCGGGAGCTGAAGCTGCGCTTGGCAGCCCCGGCGGAGCTGAGGAAAATGAGAGCCATTCACTCGGGTCCCGCTGCCGGCCCAGCAGCTCCGCAGGGCTGTTTATCTTAACAGCAAATCTCGCAAAAACGCTTCTGGTCAAACCTGTACAACGCAACCTTATACTGGCATTATTAATGCCCTGTTAAAATAAAGATGTAACTGAAAAAAAGAAAAAAATAATAAAAAAAAAAGCTGGAGCTGGGGAATTTTACAGGCTGAGGGGCACTCTGGGCTTTACGAGATGTGAGTTTGCTGTTAACTGTTTTGGTTCTTTAATGTTTTAAGCCGAGGAAAACTTGCTGGTTCCTCGGTGTATCAGCTCAGCTCGAACAGAACATAGCTGGCTCCGTTCTAGGTTTTATTTTGCTATTGAACAAACTCTCCTTATTTCCCCAAGATGGAAAATATCCAGAGTGTAAACAGCATTTGCTTGGGAGAAAGGGAAGGTGCTTGTTCCACAGGGCTTGGAGATATCCAGGTGGCGGGGCTGGAGGAAAATTATAAAAAACTAATAAATAATAATAACAATAATAATGATAATGATTAAAAAATTCTGTCATACTTCCAGCAAAATAAAAGTTTCACAGCCAGCAAAATGACAGGGAGCCCAGGGTGGCGTGGCACCCGTGCCAGGGAGCGAACTGCAGCATCCGTGCGCGGCAGCGGCGGCGAGGACAGCGCCGTGTTTTCCCAATAATTCACTAGGAAATGAGTTTAACATGTGTGGAAAGGAAGGGGCTTACATTTGTGTTGTTGTAAGACATGTAGCATAGGCCCAGCTAGCGGAAGGAGTCGGCTCCAGCTTGTCTCTCGTGAAAGACGAAACACGGTTACACATCTGGTGAGAAAGAGCAGTTCATTTGCCCAGACAGCTCGCTCTGCAGCCGCTGAAAGGAGCTATTTTGACAGAAACAAAGCCATGGGGGCTGGGGCAAGCGATTAGCGGGATCCTGCTCGCTCAAAACTCCTTGGCCTTAATGATAAAGAAATAGAAAAGGAAATAAAGAAACCTGGCCTAAGCCTCCAGCAGTGTTTAAGGAGGCTTTGGGAAAGTAGCAATACAAACAAGGGCTTCCATGTCAAATTCCCGCTGCACTTGGTAAAAGTTTCTAAGGAAAAAAAGGTTGGAAGAATAGCAGAACAAAAAATAACCTGGAAGCTGAAGGAGTTATTAAAAAGCAAAGGTCCAGCCTCACTTCTGGGATAAGCTAATTTTCCTGAGACATGTGCAGGAGGAGAAGTTAATTTGGCAGCGTGGAGGGTGTGGTGCTCTCATTTAAAAGGTGAATTCACCACTGAAAATCTTCACCACACACTTGGTTTGCGCCCTGGCCCCGTGGCTGCACAGAACCTTCTGTTTAGTTGTAAAGCAAACAACGAGCCCTATCAAAAACCCCAATCTGGGCAAAAAAAAAATCCCAATCCTCTTGTTGAAGTGAGGTTATTAATGCACAAAGGAGAGATGTGAGTGCCCTTTCTTTTGAATAACAACCAATAAAATTGAATTGGTCTTGGTATTGTGTGGATTGTCAGGAATGCTCTTTACCAATCCAAATTTGATTAGGATTTCCTCTTTATGTTTGTGCAGTTCTTCTGTGCTTCACGAGATGCTGGTGGGCAGTGAGCTGCCTGTGCTAATCCAAACAGGCTTATTAAGACATGGAGGGATCCATCAGGGGGACTGCAGTGGGGCTGTCCTGCTGGAAACAAACACTTCAGTAGCTGGAGGTACAAAGAGATTTTAGGGAGTGATCCCAGAGTTCTGCTCCAGCCTCCCACTGCTTCCCAGGGTGGTCATGGCTGGATGTCTGCTGGTCACCGGGCTCCACAGGGATGAAGGAAACTCAGTGATAGGAAAAAGCACCAACAAAAGTTTGATTCTTTCCA
>NC_142208.1:35142323-35162323 GCF_049639895.1 Pseudopodoces humilis | reverse complement strand
TAGGCAAACACAGAAAATTCCCAGTGGTTCCTGTGCATGAGCAGCTCAATCTCCATGGATAACGGAGCTATTGGCCCAGGGGTTCTCCAGGCTGAGGCAGGACTAAGCCAGCTGAAAAACAAAATAAAGCACAGGATGGGATGGAAATGCATGGTTTACTGTGCTGGAGCATCATTAGGATTTCCCAAACTAAGCCGTGGTTGCTGCAGTGACTGCAGCAGAATCCGAGTGGCTCCGGGGAGATTTGAGGTTTCCGTGCCTTGGCTCCTTGGGTGGGAGCTTTCCTTGGAGCTGCGGCTCTGAGGTGCTTTGTGTGACAATCGGTGACAATCTGAGATGTGCGTGATGTCATTTTTTATGCATAAGAGTCATATTTACTTATGGCAGCCCAGTTTGCCAGACAGATTTCTACGACAGGAAAAATAAATTCAGCTGTGAGGACAGTGAAGACAGTGGTGTTCCCACTGATCTGATTCATTTTTTAAAGCTGAAGATGCAGAAACATGACCATATAAACTGACCTGGGCTCAGAAAGAGTTAAGGTTTTAAAGGCATCTCACATTTAATCACTTTTTATCTCATTACCTGCTATTTTGCTTTTGTGTGTGGAAGTTTTCTGCTCTCTGGGAAGTGATCTAAGTGCGACTTCCACCACTCCTGCCTGTGGAGCTCTAGAAGATGATTCAGCCAGTTGTGCTTCCATGGGTTTCCCTGCTGTCCTTCCTGTGCAGATCAGCACAGAAAAGTAAATTAATTACCTCATGTACCATCTCTGGGATCTTTGGAGAGCCTTCTGCAGCTCTTCCAACCCTTAACCTTCACTTGGTCAGGGGGAGCCCACGGCTCCTGCATCACTGTGGGATTTCACCTTCTCCTCAGCCGCTTCCAGTCGTTAGTTATAGAATCATGGAATAATTTGTGTTGGAAAGGACCTCAAATCCCATCCATTCTTCGGCCTGGTGGGTCCCAGAGCATTTCCTGGGAGAAGGGAGCTGTACCTGTGCCATGGGTGCTGGAGGAGACCCCAGGGGATGCACTGGTGGGTGCTGCCCTGGCAAGGTGGCCAGGCTGACTGTCCCCAGCTGATGGGACTTGTGGACACCCACGGTGTGGGTTCCTACCAGCCCTGCATCTGGCTGTCAGAGCATCATGGAATGCTTTGGTTTGGGATGGACCTCAAAACCCATCCTGTTCCAACTCTGCTGCTGTCACATGTGCATCCACAGACACACCCCTGGACAAGCAAGAGCGGAATTTTATTTGACATGAGCACAACCCTTGGAGGCATCACTTGAGGTCTCTTCTGATATTGTTGGTCAAGCTTGCTCAGGCCACGTCCAAAATGCTTCTCTGAGAGGAACTGTGTGTTTAGGACAGCCTGGGGGGGCCCAGCAGAGCCCCAGGGTGTTGTGTGTCCCACCAGCCCTCCCACCCCGATGGGCTTCTGGTCACCCTCCATCCCCTGGGACACGCACATCCCACAGGGAATGCTGGATTCCCTCCACACCAAACAGCCCCCATAACCCCAAGAACCCCTCCCAGGGCTCTAACGAAGGAGAGCTGTGGCTCCCTGTGCTGGATTAGGCCCAAAGACAGTAAAACTAAAATTACAAACATAAAATAACTACTTACTGGCACAGCATGGATGTTTTCACACATTCCCTCCTATTCCAAAGACAGTAATGTAACAGAATATGCTTGAACATATGGCAGAATTAACAATTGATCTGGCTTCTGAAGGTGATAGAAAGTTTTATTCTGCGTGCTGCATGCCTGTGTGGGTCATTCCATGAGTGCCTGCGCTGTGAAGTGTGACCTCTCAGGGGTTTTTCACTCTCATTTACACCAAGGGGTGTCTGTGCCCCACCAGTATCCCCACACCTCCTTTAGGGGTCATTTTAACTCCAGAATAATTTTGATTTACAAACCATTGTAACTCCTCGTTGTGGTCTCCCTGCCACAGCTCTTTGCCTGTTGAGCCACGTTGGGTTCAACCTTGGGGTTTTTATTGTGTTTTTCTGCGGTTTCAGGAGAGCTCCCAGTCAGCAAAAAAGAGCTCTCCCTTAATTTGCCCTGTTGTGATAAACAGCCCTCCTGATTACCTATGATTCCTGTGGTATAATTTTCAGATTACTTGGCTCTCCTGGGCTCTGGTTGTGGAAAGATGCTGCTGGCTTGGCATGACATCATCTGAGCTCCCAAATAATCCCAGCCTTAATTGCCTGCAGGTTTAGAGTCGATGTGTTCCACTCTTTAAGGGGTGGATTCCTCCAGCTGACAGCGTGGTACAGAAGTGTAGGGAACCCAATTCATGCTCAAAAAGAAAAAGGAGGAGATAGAAAAATAGATGAATAAATGTAAGAGCCAGTCCTGGT
Source organism: Pseudopodoces humilis (assembly GCF_049639895.1). NCBI lineage: Eukaryota > Metazoa > Chordata > Aves > Passeriformes > Paridae > Pseudopodoces > Pseudopodoces humilis. The sequence goes on along the minus strand of NC_142208.1, from coordinate 35,159,948 downwards.
GCCTGCAGTCTCCAAGTAAGAGCAACCTTGGAGAAGTGCTGCTTTTTCCAATTTCTTTCCTTGCAGAAACTGTCCCCTCCAGAAGAAAGTGGTGTTAACATAAATATAACTGGAATAAATTGTACCAGGAAGCAGTTAGCCAAGTTGATGTGTTTGTCCAAAATAAAAGTGCTGTTTAATAAATAACAAGAGCAGCTGGACTGACATTTGCTGCATAACAAGTGTCACTTTTAACTTATGTTAAATGCTTTAGCAGAGTGTTTCCTGGCTTCATTTATTTCTGCTTAGTCAGAGGGGGTTTAATCCTGAACAGCGTATTTAAATCACATTTGCCATTCAACTTCTTCCAGATCAAAAAATACCCCCGTTTAAAAATAATGCGCTGGATTGATGGAAATGTAATTGTTGGAGGCCTTGAAGAAATACACAAGTTGGCAACTCTTCCCCAAGCCTTTTGTTGTTTCAGAGTTTAGCAGTTAAGAACAACACAAATACATTTTGTTTGTAGTGGGTCACCGGTTCAAAGAGACTTTGAAAAAATAGACTGGGGATAATTGGGTTATCAGATGCAGACACTGCAGGGAATTGAGCATTATCTCTCCCCAGTGTTGGGACTACTGGGTCACTTCCTTCCCTGCCCAGCTCCCCTCTGTCAGCCTGACACAACCCAGATGGCTGCAAGGGCATTTTACTGGTGGCCACCCCAACCTTCTCCCTTTCTGCACCCTTCCACAGGTTGATTTTACGAGCCATGGCCATGCTCTAAAGCACCTTGCCTCGCTTTCTGCCCACGGGTGCACCAGCCTGGAACTGCTGGGAGGCCCTGGGATCCAGCCCTGGCCCTCCACTGCTGTTCCTCATTTCTGTTAGACAACATCTAACCAAGCTATTGACTTGCACTTTGACACTGCCACTGCTACTGGCTTTGATTGCGCTGTCAATCTCAAAAAAACTCTTTCAAACCAGCGGGAAAACCTGTAATTGTTTAACTTCCTTCTGCATAAGCTTTTTCTGCCCAACACTTGCTGTCCTACTGTAGGTCTGAGAGGACACTTTATATCTTACAGAGCCAGGGGAGAGTGCACTAATAAATTGTAATTAATCCAATATTTTCTTGGAGATTTTAAGGGGATTAAGCATCAGCAGATATTACTTATCTAAAAGAGTTCTCAGCTGTGCTAGGACAATACATTGTTTTACTCAGGAGGTTGGACATATTTTGAAGATGTCACCTCCTGCTGCATGGATGGAGTTCTTGGTGTGAGAGCACTCCCAGTTTGTGTTGTTTGAGGAAAAAAACCCCTGTCATTGACATGTTTAGTCTGTAATTAATGCTACCAGGGCCCTGTGTGAGGGGTAGGCATGTTCCTTGAGGAAGAGGTTCAACCCTCTGGGGGAGGAACCTTTTCCTGATACCCAACCTAAACCTCAAGAGGTAAAAATTCACCAATGCACTGAATTTATCTGTGCTCTCCAAGTATAGCCAGGGACATGCTCACAACTGAAGAAAATAATATTTCAGGGAAGTTTTACTTCTCAAATTAAAACATTGGGAAATCCTGCTGCTTGAATCTTTCACCGTTTGTTTGAAGCAGTACTTTGAATACTTCATTTTCATGTTTGGAATTGTGTTCAAACAGATGAAAATAGCGCTTTAAATCAATTAATCTTCGGTATTTCAACTCAATACTGAGAATTTATTGGCATCTCCTTGCTTCCTCTCCATACTGGGTGTTTAATGTGAGCTTGCTTGTTATGCCTACTCCGTAAATTAGCATTATCCCCCCTATATCTGCTTGTTTCTGAAGAATTATTATACAAAGCCTCATTTTAAGGAGGTCAGACCCCTGCATGATGATTTGTTGTTCATGAATCTACTTTGTGCCAGTTTGTGTGTGCATGTGCAATCAGAAGTGACTTGGAGTGAGTGAGATAATAATCATCTGCTGCTGATATGAAGACTTCCTCTATTCGACTACCATGAATCAGGCTGATTCCAAGTGAATGAGATTTTAATCACCTGTCACCGCCGCCAGCACTTTCTCTATATTTATGATAATTTTTTTTTGTCTTTTTATTGAAATCAGTGTTGACTGAATCGAGTAATCCTGATTAGCAATCTCACTGTATGCAGTCAAGAGTGAAATGCATCAGAGCATTATTGGTACACTGAACATGCTGAAATTGGAATAAAAAAAAGGGCAGGCTAAGTGTGCTGGGGTGTTGGCTGGGCTGGAGGTGAGGGCTGGAAGGTGTGACATCTTCCTAATTGCTCCCCACACTGGGAGGGGTTTTGGGTTGGGAAGTTGAAGTAAAACCCCCTAAAAAGCTCTGCTTTTAGTTACACCTCTTGAATCTCAGCTGCGGGGAGGCAGTGAAGTCATCAGGGTGGCATGCATGGAAATTGGGGCCATTTGGGGCAGCCTTCCCAGGAGGAGGGGTTTTATTTTTCTAAGTTTTGTATATGAATAAATAAATAAATAGATTTAAACAAGGGGAACGATATAACATTCAAACCCTGGGATTTGTCTCACAGTTTTGCTGAGTGAGCCACAATTGTTTAGAATCATAGAATGGTGAGGGTTAATTAATTTATCTTTAGTTTTTTAGGGTTATCTTTATATATTTAGGATTTTTTTCTCTTTCTACTAGTTTGTATGTTTTAGATACCATGATTTTGTTAGCACGTGGTGTAGGAACCTTCAGGTCCTTTGTGGTATGTGACATGTGAAAAATAAGTGCTGTGAAAGCCCTTTTTATTCTTAAAAAAGTTTGACCGATGGTTCCCAAAGTGCCAGTGTCAGATCTGCAGCAGCTTCTGTGTCCCTGTGTGCCCCTGTGGGGTGGGAGTCTTTGGAAACCCCAAAAAGGGCTGTGAAACCCCTGTGTGGGGTTTTCTGAAGGAAAACAAGGATGGAAATATCCTGCTGGATGTAATTCTCAGCCTAACTGCACTACAATTAGAAATCTCAATATTCAATCCAGCCCTCAAATCATATTTTGCTGCATTACAGAGTTATATCCAGCCTAAGAAATTACATTTCTAATGGTAAGTGCAGGAGTTTTGGACAGGAAAATAGTGCTCCCTAATGTCTGCCCAGGCTTCTTCCCTCAGCAGGGCTGGAGCCCAGGGCTCTCTGTTTATTTATTCCTTACATTGTTTTTTTTCTGCTTCCTGCTGTTTCTTCCCTTCATTTTGTCCAACTGTGTTCTTTCTTTTCTTCTCCTCATTTCTTATTTTTTAATGCACTTTTAAAAAAGCTCTTACAAAGCACCTGCCAGCCCCAGCAGCCTCCGCTCCACGTGTGACCCCCCAACCTTGGCTCTGTCCAGACTCCCTCATTCTCCAGTTCTTCTGCCCAGAATTCCCCTGATTCAGTATTTTTCCATCCTTTCACCTCCTCAACTCTGGATTTTGTTATCTTTGTTCCACTGTTAACATTGTAGGAGTTTTTTGGTTTTCTCTCACCTGGGTCATCTATTTTCATTCTCACCTGATCAGTCATAGGCTTCTCCTAAGGATTGTTTTCTTTCCTTGGCCTTGGAATTTTATCTTCTCTGCTCCTGTCCTTTTTTTTCCTTGCCTGGGTTTGGTCCCCTTTCCTCCTTCCTCTGGGTGTCCTTCTTCACCCAAAGAGCCTCAACTCAGCCTGCCAGGTGAGTTCCAGCTCTGTCACTGTCCCTGCCTTGTTTTCCTCTGCAGACCTACCTCGGGGTCTTTTGGCATCTCTCTTTCTGAAGATTTGCTTTGAAGTCATCTAAATGTGAGCAAAAGCCAGCATCAGCTTCAAAGGTTTGGGGTGAGGCCACTGGTGCCACCCCTGGGCTCTGTCACCCGTGTCACCTGCTGGAGCTGCCACCATTTTCAGGCCACAGACAAATTCTTCTCCCTTAATCCCAGCTTCATTTCTTTTCCTTCCATTCAAGGGAGGAATTCTTATCCTGGGTGTCAGGCTTGCAGCATCCTCCCCTCTTCTGCCCCTTTTCCTCTCCTGCTCAGGAGGCAGCAGGAACCTCAGCTCCCCTCCTGCTCTGACCACAGGAGCCACCGGGGCTCTGCCCTTCCCTGGTGTGGAATACAAATGTTCTCTCAGCCTTTGCAGTTTGCTCACCATATTTATCCCTACAAAGTGTTTGCCTTGCCTTTCCCTCTGCCTGTCAGCTGCTTACAGCACGATGCAGATCAAGGGGAATCAGCCAAGGCACAACAGAGGCCTCCTCATTATTCCCATGGTGTCAAAAAGAAAGATTTGGTCTGGAAGCAGAGGGTGTGGATGCCTGCCCTGAGTGAGGTTCTGTCTCTGGCACCTGGGAAAACAGAAACTGGGGGGGTTGGTGTTCCATGGGCCTGTGGGAAGGGGAGACTTTGCAGAGCTGCTTTTGGAAGGGAGGGGAATCTTAAAATCCCAGACTGGTTTGGGTGGAAGGGACCCCAAATCCCCTCCAGTGCCACCCCAGCCATGGCAGGGACACCTTCCCCTGTCCCAGCTGCTCCAGCCCCAATGTCCAGCCTGGCCTTGGGCACTGCCAGGGATCCAGGGGCTGCCCCAGCTGCTCTGAACAACCTTGTTCCCAAAAAACCCAAACCCCCTGGAAAGCTGTGCTTTCTGCCTGCTCTCTCCTGTCCTTTTAGCTCCTTCTCCTCTTCCACCTCCATGAATTTCTGGTGTTGCTCATTAACTCTCTGTCTTAATTACATTTTTTGTCATTTTATGTCAGGGCCTGTCTTCACTTGGAGGCCTTTTCAGAACTCAGACCATAAAACCCTTCTGGTTTCCCCATAAAAGCCTCACTGCTGATGGGCACAGCTGTTGTCCCACACTCCTGCAAATGGATCCCATTTCCACCAAGCCTTTCACACAAGCAGAAAGGTTGGGGTTGGACCTTGCAGGCCATGCTGGCCCAGCCATGGCTGGGACACCCTGCACAGCCCAGGTCCTGTCTGCTGTCACCCAGCCCAGCCCTGTGCCCCCAGCCAGCCACAGCCCCCCACCCTGGGCTGTCTGAGGGGCTTTAGGAGCTCCTCTCCTTCCTCTTGGCTGCTCCCAGCCTGGCCAGTCTCACCCAGGGCATTGCAAAGCTGGCTAGATGTGGCACCTGGGGACCTGGGTTAGCCGTGGCCTTGGCAATGTCAGGTTTATATTTGGACTTGTTGATTTTAAAGGCCTTTCCCAACCTCAGTGCTTCTGTGAGCCTGTGATTTTCCTGTATATTTTTCTGTATTTTCCCCTCATTTTCTCTCTTCTCCCTCTGCTGTAACACACTCACCTCACCATGAAGCCTCTGCTGCTTTGGCTTCCTTCAGATATTTCTTGCAGACCCCCCTCATTTGTCACTGAGCCAACCCAACACCTGCTTTGCTGTTTGCATCCATCAGCAAGAATCAACTTTTTCACCTTTTGCTAATTTTCCTTCCATCACCACACTTCATTATTTCTAAACCAGCCATTGGCTGCACGTCCAATTTACTAAATAATGCATATGGCATTCATGTCCATACTGGCCATGCACTATGCATTACCTTTTAATAGCTCTTCATACCTACATTTTTTACTAACTCCTACAAAAAGTAAAACTTCCCCATTTTTAAGGGCTGTTGTGACCCCAGAGAGAATTTCAGGCACTAATGAGCACTGATAAACCCTACTTCAAACCCTAACCACAAAATTTGGCTGACAAAACATACATAGAAATTAAAAAATAAATGATTTGATTTCTAAAGGGTTCGCAGCAGTGGCAGCAGAGCTCCTGCTTTGCTTTCTGGATTTGTGCTGCTGGTGGAGTGCTGGTGACTGGCCCCCAAGGCTGTAACTGGGGCAGATCCCCAGTGTCAAATCAGTTCTAGTTATTTCTGAATTGTCATTAATCTTTTTCCTTTCCTCATTTACTAATGGGCCTAGTTTCTCCTGGCTGCTTCTCTTTAGCATACAAACAATTACAGGCAAAGAACACCCTTAAGGTTGCACAGACAAGCCTTTAGAATTAAAGGTGCTGCAATAAAGGGAACCTCTGCAAGCTTTGGTTGGGCTCCCTGTGCATATCCATGGGGATATTGGGTTGTGCTCCATAATCAGAAACAGGATTTCCCCCCCCCACACAATCCCCACCTCATCCAGCTCTGTTCTGTGTTTTTCCCTCATTGTTCAGTGTGTGGTCCTCGTGCTTTAGTTATTGAGAGCTATTCAAGTCTTGCCTCCAAAAAATCCACCCAAAGTTGTGGCTGAGCCATCTCCCAGAGCTGCTGGCCACGGGGCAGCCGTGTCCTTGCCACAGAAGTACCCAGCTTCAGAAATGGGAAGTGGAACCACTGAGGAATTAGGAATTAAGCAGGGAAATCTCTCTGTAGGTGCTGCACAGGGGAAGTCGAGGCTCTGACTTTTCAGAGTCTGTGCAGGATGTAAGGACACGCTATATAATGTAATTATTATATATTAGTGTAGCTACTTTATGTGCATAAATGGGCTCTCCCCTGCCCAAAGCCCAGCTGTTGTTGACTTCAGTTGTAGCAAAATGCACAAACCCTAGCGTGGGGCAGAGGCAGCCCCTGAGAAATGATCCCTGCAGAATTAATCCTCACCTCTCCAGGGCTGGTGTGAGCAGAGCTGGCCAGGGGGACTGGCTGAGGGGCAGGGAAGGTGGCATGCAGACATTGCTGACTCCTGTAGCCTTGTTCCTTCCAGCTCCTGACTGATCCTTTTCACAGTTTTCAGCATTATCAATGAGTTTTGAGAGGGGTGATTACAAATAATCTGTAATTAATCATTCATTTCATTTCTATGAGGAAGGGGCTTGTAAAGAAAATTTTACAAAATATACAAGACTGTGTAAAATAAGGCACTTCATGAAACTTTCCTTAAGAAACCCCTAGAAATTATTTCCCTTTGCCCATGGGATACCCACAGCTAGAAAACATTTAAATGCACTGCAGAGACATTATCAAACTTAGCTGTGGGCTCCTAATAAAGAAAAGATCCCTAAATTTTTCCAGGTATTTCTTTGTTCATGGCAGGGGAGTGATAAGGCTGGGGAACCTCGTATCCTGTCTGAAACGTGGAGTGGGAGAGCCCAGTGGGAACACATTCCTCTGCTCTGACTCCTAGGGAAACTCTCCCAGCTAATTAATGAGTTCTCCTCGTTTAGGGTATGCTGAAGGTGCTCTGACACCTTGTTCTGTACTCTGAGTGCTCAGGAAGAACAGGAAAGATGACACAAGGGGTGCCAGACATCCTTTAAGGAAGGATCAGCGCTGGAAAGTAGTTCTTTTCACAAAGTTGGAAAAGAAGATGGAGAGAAACTGAGCCTGGATTTGGGATAAGGACAATAAAAAACAGCAGAGGGGAGATGAGGAGAAGCAGAGGGGAGAGGCAGCAAAGGTATAATGAATGAAAAGACCAAAAACTGCACAGAAAGAGAGCAAGAAATGGTGAATTGGAGTGGCTCCCATCCAAAAGGTCCTGGGCCATCTCTCCCCCTGCTCCAAGGAGGTGACACCAGTGTCACACTGTGCCAGAGGGCAGAACCAAAAAGAGCTGCAGAGGGTCTCAAATCCTGGGAGCTAACCAGGAAACCATGAATTCTAAAATAGGCAGAGAAAAAAAATAAATGCAAGGAAGTTGCTGAGGTTATTAAAAGATAAGATTTATGGGCAAGTTCATTTCAGTTGGTTGGCTCTCCAATCAACTACCGTTGCTAATTGGATTAGTTGCCAAAATAAGCTAAGAATAGAACCTTCTCTTTCCTTATTGTTAAAGCTTTCCAGGGAAAAAGTCCTTGAGGACAAAAATTAAATCTTTATTTCTAGCAACATAAAATTGCCTTCTGTAAAAAGGAAGAGCCTTAACACTTGGCTGTTCCTCCTCTCCTGCAGAGCTCCTGCAGTCCCAGAGTGCCAGGAGAGGGAACATTCTTGTTCCTCTCCAAATCAAGTGGTTTGTGGCAGATGCCGAGTATTGTTCCTCTTGATTTTGTCAGCCTTTCTTGTCCTTTCTGGAGGAATTTCCTTGCTGCATTTTCCACAGCTGACTTACGGCTCTCTGGGAACGTAAATACTTCTGACAGAATGGAACAAGCCTAGAGAAAGCCTTAGGTAATTTCAGAGTGCCCCTTAACACAGAGAACCCTCAGCATCCATCCCCCACCATGGGCCTTTTCCCCTGAAGCCAGCACAGCTCTTTCCAAAACAGCTTTCTGAGAAGGGAATCTGCTCCTCTTTCATTGCTGGATCAAAGTGCAGATACATAATAACCTGGAAATAAGTTATGTGCATAATACAGATTTTTGTGTTCTGTGTCGGATCCTTCTGCCCTGGAAAAAGAGCAGGATCCACTGGAATTATGAATATTGTGATTCTGATATTTATTTATTGATATATATATATATATTTATTTTTTTTTTGCATTAATGCATTAACTCAACCTGTAGTAAGTATTCAGACTATTCTTTGCTGTAGCCCGTGGGACATGAACTTTTATAAAAGAAACTCAGCACAGTCCTTATTTTGCAACTTAAATAAGCAGATTGTGCCCCTCCTATGGAAACAATCTGGGAGAGCTGGGGGGGCTCACCTGGACAGGAGAAGCTCCAGGGAGAGCTCAGAGCCCCTGCCAGGGCCTGAAGGGGCTCCAGGAGAGCTGGAGAGGGACTGGGGACAAGGGATGGAGGGACAGGACACAGGGAATGGCTCCCAGTGCCAGAGGGCAGGGCTGGATGGGATTTGGGGCAGGAATTGTTCCTGGCAGGGTGGGCAGGCCCTGGCACAGGTGCCCAGAGCAGCTGGGGCTGCCCCTGGATCCCTGGCAGTGCCCAAGGCCAGGCTGGACATTGGGGCTGGAGCAGCTGGGACAGGGGAAGGTGTCCCTGCCATGGCTGGGGTGGGATGGGGGGGATTTGGGGTCCCTTCCACCCAAACCATTCCGGGATTCTCTGCAGATCTGTTCTACAGCAATTATCACCTCTCATGTCTAAAGGCACGGTTCATTAATTGAGATTCTACATTCCGGTTTCTGCTTCTGATATTTATTTTTATTTCAACAAAGGAAAATCCCTGTAACTGAGAGGTGGAGATGTTCTGATTTCCTTTACAAACCTTCACCACATGTGAAGGACAGAGGATGAGACTAAAGCATGTCCAGAAACCACAGCCTGGTGCTGTCTGTGGAGATGGTGGCTTGAAGACTCTGATAATTTGTAGGAATGTGAAATAAATGTGCACAGCCTTGCACCGAGGACAAGATGAATCCATTTGTTTTGTCCACTGTGGTGAAGAGCCCTCTTCCAGGACCAGTGATTCCTGGTGAATGGTGGTAACTCTGAGCTCTAAGCAAAATGAAAAGTGCCTACAGGTACTGCATACATTCCATACATTTTCCATCTGTTCTTGTCAAAGGAAACCACGTTTCCTAGAAATAGCCAGCAGGGAACTCGCTTCAAAGTGTAAACAAGCTGGAATAAAGCACTTTTCCAAAAAACTCTCCTTTAAAGATAGGCCAAGTTTTAATTCTGTTTAATAAAAACATTGGATTTGAGTGATTATTTTGGGCCTCTTTTGAAGGCTGGTGTGAAAAGCCCATCAAAAATCTCCTTGTGCAGCCCAGCAATGCCCACCTGGGAGTGCACCCAGCCTGAATCAGGCTGCAGGGATCCCACCCCTCTGCATGGAAAGGGAGCCAGAGAAGCTAAAGTTGCAAATTGTAGCTCATGGCTGTCATCAAACCATTATCAGCTTCTTCACTGCCAGTCCTGGAGATACCGACAGCCATTTATCTGGCCCAGAAATCCTGCCTGGGATTATGTGCCAACATTTCCACCTGTTCCTCACCCATCTGCTGGATTTCCTCTTCTCTTAAACCCTTAAAGCTTGTGGAGATGTTTGAGTGTTTTGGGTTTGAAACATGAGTGTTTCTGGTTGATGGGAGACTTCATTTCCAACTAAGCAAGAGAGGAAAATACCATAAAGATAATTTATCTGTAGTCATTTGAATAGAAGTATTTGAATTAATTGAATGTATTTAGAACCACGGAATGTGCTGTGTTGGGACCCATCAGGATCACAGATTCAAACTGGAGGGCCTGCACAGGACACCCCAACAATCCCACCCTGTGCCTGAGAGCCTTGCCCAAACACAAATTTGAAGTTGTCCCAGGAAATCAGAGGCACTGCAATTCCCCCAGAGAGGTCAGGGGCCTTCCTGGAAAATCTTGAGTGGTCTGCCTGTGTCTGACAGACAAACTGCTCCTCATGCCCAACCCAAAACCAGAGCTGTTGGTTGTTTGCAGGTACAGATTAAAGAACGTGGATTAGTTATTTTATTATTTTAACTTATTATATTAGCTATCCAGCATGGATCTCCTCAGCTTTTTGATATATTGGATATTAAAGCTGCCTAATGGGGGGATCAACCATGAAATATTCCAGCTGTGGGACCCGTGGGCACCCACCAGAGGTTTTTGGTGAAGGAAGCCCTTCTGCATCTGCTCAGAGATGACCCAAAAACCCCAAGTGAGACCCATTTGCAGCTGAACCCGATCCAGCTGTGTGGAACTGGGCTTATTGCTGGAAAAGTTCGGGGAGAAACCCGGAATGTCATGCAGTTCTACTAATATTAGCTTTAGCAACTCACAATTATAATGACTAATTGGAGCCATCACTCATTGCTATTGAGTTCCCAGGTGAAAACTATGGACCAGAACCTCTATTAGCATAAATTAGCATTGGAAAGTCAATTAAGTTACACTGATTTTACACTAGTTTTACTGTCTTTCACAAGGCAGAGAAGAAAAAAAAAAGCCCCATTTCTGACTTCAATTACCCTTTTTTTCCCCCCTCCAAAGCAAATTTTGGTCACATTTCTTCAGAAGTCTCCAAAACCAAACCTGTCTTCACCTGGAACGGAGCCCTGTGGCTTGGCTGGGCACAGCAGGCTTGCTCAGCTCTTTTCTTGTTCTCAAGGTGATTTGAGTGAGCTGGGTTGTTGCTTTTCCTCAGCTCAGGATTCAGAGTGGATAAAAGAGATTTTTTTCCATGAAATATCTCTTCCAGGGATCTTGGTCCCATTCCTATCATGAGTGGAGAAACTTTTTCTGCTCTCTTCTGGGGAGAAAGGGGAGATAAGAAAGGAAAAGGTAAAAAAATGCAATGAGAAGACATTCCCTGATTTAAGGAAAAAAAACCCATAATAATTTGCATTATATTTATAAATGAGTGTGTGAATAGCTGAATACAGAGCTTGAAAGCAGCAATATTTTTCAGAAGCATAAATCTTCATGAAAATCTGGCAGAAAGGTAAAGGAAAAGAAAATCTGCAGGTATAAATTGCAGGTACATGACTCAAAATGTTCTACCCTGGCTTGAAGTTATCAGAGATGCTCCTGAAGGGAAGAGAGGGATGTGCAGAACACCAGTGGTTTATCAAACCTCTCCTACAGAACTGCAGAACTAACATCAGATGATCTACAGGACAGCAAAAACAAGAATTAGCAGCAGACAAACAAATCCAAGAGGTCTGGGAATTTTTGAGCCATTCATAGGCACTGGTTTGTGTTTTCTTCTTAAATTTAGAAAAGTAATAATTGCAGATGTGAAACATTCAGGGCTTGGGGGTTTTTTTTGGTGAAAGATCACCTTCCATCTGCAGAGCTACAGCAGTGTCAGGCTGGCCCTGTGCCACTTCAGGGACTGAACAAGAGAACACCGAGGTCTGTCTCTGACATGGTGAGAAATTCCCCACAGCGTCATTTTTCATCGGCAGTGGCACCAAGGATCTGCCCTGGGCCACCAGAAAACACTCGTGCCAATACTCAGCCAGAAGACATGAGCTAAGCTTTTTGTTCATCTGAACCTTGTTTGTATGGTCCAGCTGTTTCCAGGAACTCTGCAGTTGTGTCAGAAGGTGGAGGGAGGAGAAGTTTCCACTGAGGCTGGACCAGGCTGATATTTGGGCACATTCTTTTCTTCAAGATGTTCCTGGGGAGGTGCTGCCCATCTCTGAGCACTCCTGTGCTCCAGGCTGTGTTATAACACCCCAGGACTAAGCACAACTCCAGGATGTGCCCATTCACCCTCCCACTTTGTCTCAGAACTCCTCAAAACTCTTTGTTTTCATTACAACTTTTTTTGGGACAGATTTCTTGCCTCCATCAATGTGAACCAAGCAGCACCCGACTGCAGCGAAATATTCTGGATTAAAATATGTTCCTAGGTGTGCCCTCTTGGCTTTCTCAGCAAACATTTTCCTTGATGTTGACGCTCCTCCTTTGGAGCATCCCTGTCCTCCAGGTATTCCCTGATCCATGGGCTGACTCCAGGTATCCCTTGGGGACAAATCTTCCTAACCCGCTCTCCACATTTGTTCCCTCTTGTGTTGTCTCAGATTAGATGCTCCTTTGATTGCTGCTGTAGGGGTTTTGGAGGCACAGTGGGATCTGTAAATGTGGTGGTATCACACATCTCCCATAGCCATGGAGCTGGAATTTATTGAGCTGTTCGTAAAATCCCAGAATCCCAGAATGGTTTGGGTGGGAAGGAACTTTAAAAACCACCCAGTTCCACCCCCAGCCAAGGGCAGGGACACCTTCCACCATCCCAGATTGCTCCAAGCCCTGTCCAAGCTGGCCTGTAAGATAAATGTCTTTGCTAAGGCAAATTTTCCAATGCACTTCAGCCAGGGTTATTTTATCATGGAGAAGATGATTTTTGTGGGTAAAGCCATCAAGAGCAGACTCATAACTTGTTCTTCTGGCTGAGAGAGCGTGAACTGGGACCTTTCAGCTGGTTTTGGCACACAAGACCCTTCAGACAAAGAGTTAAAGGGAACCTGAGGACAACCCTGGGACTGTTTGGAAGCTTTGATAGGCGAATTATCAAAATGATTTGATGATCTCCATTGGCTGGCAAGCAGAGCTCGTGGGAAGGCAGGGAAGGCTCTGGCATGAGGATCACTCTGCTGCTCCCACTTGGAGCCCTTAGAGGATGTTGGGAATTGTGGAGGAGCCCCTCAGCTCCCGGGGCGAGGGCAGGAGGTGAGCACGGAGCCCCAAATTCCACTGGGCTGGGTGCAAGATGAGCTGTGAGGAATTTCAGAGCCTAAGCATTAAAATAAATAAATTAAAAAAAAAAACAAAAAAAAAAAAAAGCCCCAAATAGAACCCATAGATGGTAATGACAATGTTTTGTTATCTTTATGTTGTTTTCTTTGCATGCTTGTTAAAAAGTGGAGTCAGAGTGTCTGAGACGGAGCCCTAACAAGTTCCTTCTAATCAGCCCCGGAATGCTTCTGTCAGGCACAAGAAAAATGCTCAGCTTGAACAAAGCTGCATTTTTCCCCCAAGAAACACATTTGTTTAAAGATTGGCCTGTCAATTTGTGAATCAACATTTCGGCTTTTTGCTCAGACATCATGCTTTTGCTTTTTTTTCCCCCAAGAAGGGGAAATAATACAAAGCTGCTATTTGTTGTTTGAAGGAAGTAAACTTCATCAGGTCGACTTAGATGTGTGCTTCAAATGTCACTCAGTACAGCTTTCTTGTAATGAAACGCTGCATACAGATTTCTTCCTTTAGGCTCAAGGGGATTAGACCCAGTAAAAGAAAAATTCAGTCTTCCTTGCTGTGGTGCATCAGAGTGAGAAGTTTAAAATCCACAATTTATTCAAATATTGATATTTCTACTTGTCAGAAGAGAGGTGCCTTGAAATTTCCACTGAGCACTGTTGTCAGAAGAATTGCAAGAAATGTGTCAGATAATTCATAAACGGAGTTCACGACTGTGAAATCAGTTGGGAACAGCAAAAAAAAAAAAATATTCTTGTTGATGTAGAATAGGGGCAATATAACAGAAAATAGCACTCACTTTTCCATCATGTCAAGCAAATGCTCCATTTGGGCCAGGTATTTTTTTAAACAGCTTGCTGCTTCTGGAGGAGCCCACAATGCATGAAAAATGTGTTGAGTTGTGCTTTGTAGACAAGAGATCTGTTTGTTGGTTTTCCCATCCCACCCAGCCCAGGCTGCCGGGGAGGGCCCGGTTCTGCATGTGGTTTGCATTACAGCCTTAAAAAGCTGTGAACGACTGGGGTAATGATGTAAAGCGCGAGTGTAAATTCCAAACTGTTGATAGCAGCGAGGGAAGCAGAAGAAATTTTTCTCCGTATTTTTTAACCCCCGCCATGTGCTGAAGTCATCTCGCCCTTCCCTCGGAGCTGGGGGCAGCGGGGCACTCCCAACGCCTTTTAATTAACAAAACCAGCCTCCCGCTAATAGCAGCTCGCTGTTCTGCCGGGATTTGGGGCAGATTTGGGCTCGGGAAGAAGCGATGTCAGGCAGGGATGCTGCTTTTGTGGCAGGAGCAGCGCTCGCTGCAGCCGCGGCGCTCGCAGGGCTCTGCCGGGGAACCAACAGCACCAAGTGGGCAGAGAGAGAAATATTCCCTGGAAAACACATCCTCGCTGCCCTCCCAGCACAGGGTTCACCAGGCGAAATATTCCCTGGAAAACACATCCTCGCTGCCCTCCCAGCCCAGGGAGTCCCGGTGCCCCTCACAGCCAATCCGGGTGCGGGTACCAAACCCGAGGATGCTGTGCTGTAGCATCCTTGCGAGCACACAGGTTTTGTCACGGGCCACTCCTTCAAATATTGCCTGGAACACATGAAAAAGGCGTTTTCTGCCGTTTGGGTACACTTTCAGTATAAAACCTTTGGAAAATTGATAGCTTAGTGAAGGCTTCTGTGAATATTTTAGAAATAGCCTTAAATAACAGCAGTGTTTTATTGGTATAAACATAGGTAGTATCAACACTGTAGCATCTTTTCTACAGTGATCACTTTCCTTTTTCTTTCTCTTATTTCAGTTTCAATTCAGTGCACCCCAACTATTCCTCTGGCATTATATTTCTATAGAGGAAATCGAGCTAAATATGACAAAATTTACTTCTCCCATATCCTAGTTAAACTCCCAGAATTAAGTGGGTTAATTCAACCTCCAGCCCAAATTTGTACAACATGTTTTTCCATGTGATGATTTTTTTTTTTTTTTTTTTTTTTTTTTGCAGCTGTTTGAACAGCCCTCCCTAAGCACCCCATTGCTAGAAAACCCACCAATGTCTCTGGAGCCCCGCTATTTCCAAACTGGTTTATTTCTATTTGTGAAGTGGAAAACATTGCCTAGTCCCCCTTTCATTAGCTCGGTGCATTCTTTGCTTGCTCCAGAGTGGACACTACAAGAGGCTGACATCTTTGGCTCGTTAGAGCACAGATGCCTGCAGAAGCTGACGTTTTCCACGCCTGCTTGCAGCCTATTTTTCCTTTACATCCATTGCTTACTGTCTGCTCGGTGTCTGGGCGAATCTGTCATCTGTGCCAGAGCACAGCCCGCTGCACCACTGACAGTAAGAAGGTAAACGCTTGCTGCCTGAATCCCCCATTAACTTTGTGAAGCGTATTGATTTCTTGTAAAAATAATGATATTGACAGGCTTTCCAGGAGTAATTGTTTCCAGAGCACAAAGGTCAGCGCTGAGAGTGAAGGGTTTTGGAGCCCGGGTACTCCACAGACATTTGTGCAAAGTGCTGGGGGATGGAGGGAAACAAATAGCAACAGTTTGAGACTTTAGAAATTTAAGTACGTTGACAAAACACCTCGTAGGGGGCTGGCAACATTATTGTACTCATGAGTCATTAATAGCAAACAGCTCGCCTTGGACAACGCCGGGCTTTGGCACGGGGAGATTTGTAGACAAACAATAGCAATAAAAGTCGCTCCAGCCTCCGCTGCTCCGCCTCCCCGGGAAGGGCTCCTGCTCCCAACCCTCAGGAACCAGGCTGGGAGCTCCTCTGCTTCCCAAGCAGCAGCCACAAACCCCCTGGAGAAGCTGGGGCAAATCCTTCTGCTTTCCACGTGTTCGTTAGCTCGGGGAAGAAATTGCGCGTTCGGGAAAGGAAAAGCGAAGCCGTGGAGCTGCCATTGGCCTGGATTAATTAATGAATTAATCAGGCTGCCAGAGCTAATCAGGCTGGTGGGATCCAGGATCCTTGGGTGTTAAGGCAGGCTGAGCCCTCCCTGCCCCAAGTGTCCACACAGGGAGGTGGTTCTGGGCACAGAGAGGTGGTTTTGGTTTCAAGGAGGTGGTTTTGGGTTCAAGGAGGTGGTTTTGGGTACAGGGAGATGGTTTTGGGTTCAAGGAGGTGGTTTTGGGTTCAAGGAGGTGGTTTTGGGTTCAAGGAGGTTGTTCTGGGTACAGGGAGATGACTCTGGGTGCACAGAAAGTGTCCTGGGAGCAAGGAGCTGGTCCTGGGCTTGGAAAGATGAACCTGGACACAGGGAGGTGGTCATGGGCTCAGAAAGGTGGTCCTGGGCACAGGAAAGTGATCCTGGGTGTAGAGAGGTGGTCCTGGGCATGGAGAGGTGGTTCTGGGTATGGGGACATGGCCCTGGGCTTGAGGAGATGAACGTGAGAAGATGAAATTGTCCCTCCAGGGCACAGGGAGGTGGTTCTGGGCATGGTAAGGGGATTCTGGGGCAAGGAGGTGGTTCTGGACTGGGGAAGGTGGTCCTGGGGCTCAGGAAGGCAGTGCTGGTGCAAGGAGGTGATCCTGGGCATGGGTGCTCAGAACTGGGAAATTCCCTGGCTTGTGGAGAGCAGGAACTCACCCCACTGCTGGACAAACAAGTGTTGGGTGGTCAATAGTGCAAACTAATGGTGTTTGAAAAATGAACGGCGGTGGCAAATTGCTCCGAGTTGGATATGCAGCAGGGCAGTGCTCATCAGGCCAAACATCCACCTGCCTGCCTGTCCATCCAGGATTTTCCTCCTCAAAGAACAGCACAAAAAAAATGGGAAAATGTCCTTTTGCTGATCTGCAGCATCCTTGTGCTTGGGACTATGCAGGAAGGAATGGGGCCAGCTCCAAGCTGCCTTTGCCACTCTTGAGTTAAAATATACAGCCCGGGCTATTTCTTGGATTAAATGTGCTCCAAAAATGGGAATCAAGGCCCAAGTTGGCATTTTTGTTGCTATTGTCTATTCCTAAGCAACTGTTATAAGTGGCAGCTGAAAAAACAGTGATTTAATTTCACTTCGTTAAACTTAGGTATTTAAACATTTTTATTGCTTTTCCCTTTCTACTGCCTAGCTGCTCATGTTGAAACCTTCCTTGCTATTTTTAGGAGGTATAAAAAGTTCCTGGATTAGGCAGGTCCTGAATAAAGCAGGATCGTAGGGAGGTGTGCTGCGTTTGCAGCTGGGGCTGTGCCAAGGGGAGGGATCAGCTCAGGATCACCTTTGGGAATGGGGAATGGGGAATGGGGAATGGGGAATGGGGAATGGGGAATGGGAATGGGGAATGGGGAATGGGAATGGGGAATGGGAATGGGAATGGGGAATGGGGAATGGGGAATGGGAATGGGGAATGGGGAATGGGAATGGGGAATGGGGAATGGGGAATGGGGAATGGGGAATGGGAATGGGGAATGGGGAATGGGGAATGGGGAATGGGAATGGGAGGGACCTGCTGGCGGCTCTGGGAGCAGAGGGGTGGGGTGATGTCCCCGCCGGACATTCCCGCACCTCTCCGGGGATGGAGAAGCGATGAGCAGGTGCTCTGGGGGCAGGACAGGGGTGAGAGGTGATGAGAC
>NC_142208.1:35132323-35139823 GCF_049639895.1 Pseudopodoces humilis | reverse complement strand
AGTCATTTCTTTCTTGTCTTGCATTAAGCTTTAAAATCAACTGTCACTCCCTATCGATTGCATCTGAATTGTTATCTATATTTCTCAAAAGTACTCTTGACAGTTAATACAGTGTAAATTATAATCTGGGGAAATGCTGCTTGTATTTGGCAGCAAATTGCTTAGATTCTGACTAAAGCTGCTTTTATTTTCCATCCTTTTCTTGAGGCCATCCATTCCAGTAAGGATCATTCAGTCCAAATTATTTTAAATTTACACTCAGCTCCTATGTAAATCATATTGTGGAAATCAGCGTAGGAATCAATCCTGAATTCCACACCACGGCTGAGCGCAGAGGCTTTAAATTAATAAAGAACCAGCCCTACAAAGCCCAGGAGCAGGGATAGTTGGGGCTGTGCTTTGCATGGCAGCTCTTTGCAGCCCAGGTGAGCTGCTGGTTCCTTTTGTGAGCTCGGAAGGGCTGGGGAGGATGAGGTGCTGGATGAAGCAGGGCTGAGGAGTCCAGGCAGAGCTGTCCCTGCAGCCCAGCACTCCTGAGAAAGTAGGGCAGTCATTAAAAAAATGCATCATTGGAGCTGAGCTGTTCTTCAGGAAGAGAAGGAGCAGGCAGTGGGGAAGGGTGGGAAATTGGAAAAATCTCCTGGCTCCATCCAGGAGCTCGGCAGGACTTCCACCTCCCCCTTACCAGTGTCCCAAGCCCTTCTCCAGGAATTCTCTGAGCAAACACCCAGCTCTGGCTCTGGGGTTTCAGATCGATTTGTGCTCTGGATTAGCGTTCAATCTGAAACAAGACAGGAATAACCCATTCCAACAATACAGATAAAATGAGCTAGGTGGACGGTTTGGTGGGCTCACTTTGGCCAGCCAACTTCAGGAAAGGATTTCTGTGGTGGTCAGTGCTGTGCTCTGAGAGAACAAGATTTGTGTTGATGCTGGTGTGTAAAATAATGTGTTTTCAATGCATTTCAATAAATACAAATAAAGAATTGATGCCAATGTCACAGCGAGCAGCTCCTCTTGAAGAAGAGCTTCCCATGTGGAGCTTTGCTTTGAGGCACTGGATGAACTCTGGCTTTCCTTAAAGACTCCCAAGGATGGTGTGAGCAGCACACACAATAATAATTTAATTATTTTCTCATTTATTTGACCTGCTGTAATGTCTGTGGCCAGGATAAGAAGCTGGACATACAAGAACCCCAGGTACCTCTGTGGATGGATGGACTAACACAAATTTCTTTCATGTGCTCCGAGTTGGCTTCTTCTAAATAGTTCTCACAAATTAGTGTCACACACTTTGCCTGGAAATTTACAAAAACAGCCCCAAAATCCCCAAAAACCCACAGTAAAGTGGCAAACCGGATTGCAAACGATAACTGTCCAGCAGTCCCCCAGTATTTCCTTTTATCAGTACCCAGCACCTCATTTTATTAAAGATTATGAGTCAGCAAAGTCAGCACTTGTGTTTTCAAGGCCTTCATTTAAATTTCTCAACTTCAACATCAAAAAAGATTCTGTGCTTGGAAAGGATAGGGATAGTCAAGGGTGGAGAGAACTAAATCAGTCAGGCTAAATATCCCCTGGAACTGGACCTCTACCAACAGGATTAGCATCAAATAACAAAAGTGGATGTTTTATACTCTGGGTAATTCATGGCGGGAGAAAAGCCAATAATGAATTTAAATGTTAGAATGGGATTTTTTTCTTTTCCTGGTGGCTGTTCCTGGCTCAGGCACTGGGCTGGAGGGCAGGGCAGTGCTTCCTCTTCAGAGCTGGGAGCCAGGCAATGTCCCTCCTGCCCTGCTCTCCCACCACCAGCAGCGTGGAGCATGGGATCACGGAGCAAGGAGTCACAGGCAGCGAGAGAGAGGAGCACAACAGGCAGAGAAGGATCAAAACTGGTTTTCTAGCTCAGAGCTCATGTATTAGGGACACATCGTGCAGCTCGCTGGAACCAAAATCACAATATCTTGATATTTAATTTTCTTTGGCTTTTAGCAGATAGTTGTGGAAAGCCCTGACGCTGCGAGTCTCTTATGGCTAAATTATGTGTTCAGAGTTAGCTGGAGTATAGATTTAGTCCTGCTGCTGTTGCTCAGAGTCCATTGTAAGATAATTTGTCCCACTCAATTAGACTAAGTTGTCATGTGAGAAGTGCTGAGCTCAGAGCCCCGCGGCACCAAAGTTCCCTGGCTCAGAGCTGCAGCTCACACAGGGCTGGAGCCTCACGGCCCCCAGGTACAGCTGGGCTGGAGACCCTCGGGGCTCTGGGGTGGGCATCCCTCTTTTCCTCTGTTCCAGACAGGAGGCTGGATGCTCCAGCCTCCAGCATCTCTACCTTCCCATGTTAAGAGTAGGAAATCACCTGGAGAGGTTGTGAGTTCAATCTCTGTACGGGCCATTTGCTTAAGAGCTGGACTCGATGATCCTTGTGGGTCCCTTCCAGCTCAGAATAATCTGTGTGTCTGTGAAATGCAGACCACGAGGTGGAAAGTCAAACACTGACTGTTTCAGCCTTAAAGTTGTCTGTTGTAACCTGAATTTTATCCCCTTTACGGACAAAAGATCTGATAAGTCTTTATCTGAGTGATGGTTTCTGGTGTCCAGGAGCCTTTCTACAGTTGATGCCCACCACGGGTAATTTTCAAGATGTTAATTGAGATTGTTTTGTGAGGAAGAGTTACCTGCACCTCTTCCTGTTCATTTACTGCTGAAGTTTGAGAATATTTAGTGTCTGAGCGAGGAGGAAGGAAGGAGTCAGCCCAGTCGGGTCCTGCTGATTAGTCTCAAACAGAATTTCTCTGTCTATTCCTGTCACATATTTTCTGTGTCATCCTGGACGTGTCACAGCCAGTTTTCCAGCGTGGCAGAAATCCTTGCCTGCCTAGTTACATGTGCAAGAGTCACCTGGAGTTTTAACTGTGGGAGTGCTGAGCTCTCACCTGGAGCCTGCTGTGGGCAGGCCCGTGCTGTGGAACCCTTCTGTTTGTGCAGGGTGGCTGGGAGCGGGGAAAACCTGGGAAAATACAAAAAAACCTGGGAAAATACAAAAAAACCTGGGAAAATACAAAAAAACCTGGGAAAATACAAAAAAAAACTGGGAAAATACAAAGTACAGCCCAGAGAAGAGTTTAAGGGTATCCAGCTGGAGTGCAGAATGTCGTGTATGGATGAGCTGAGCTGCTGGTGGAGGGGTGCAGACCTGGCCCAGAGGGCTCCATGCCAGGGTGGGGTTCAGTTCCAAATCCCAGTGGGGTGGTCAGAAGGACCCCAGCCCAGCAGGGCTGTGCCTCACCCCGGCTGGAAGCCAGCGACACAGAGCTGACCTCACCTCCCGCAGGGGCAGCGCTCTCAATTCTGAAATGCTTCAATGTGATGGGCAAAGTGTCTATGAGGAGGTTGGTAAGACATTGACTTAATAAATTGCAAGGTTAGGAAGATGTGCCCCGTGGAAGTCATGGAGCTCCATATTTTTCAGGGAATATAAATGTGTGAGGTAATGTTAATCATCATTCTCCATCCTGGACACGGAGCAGGACAGCTCTTCTACATATAAGAAAGCTATAAAATAGAATCATATCATTTGATACTTATAAATCAATACCCTGTGAAGCTTCTGCAAGCTTTTGTTACCTTGTGGGCAGTTGACAGTGAGAATTTCTTTAATGCAAAGTCTTTAATTTGCAGATATACGTTATTGGAAGGAGCGATGAAAAACTTGTATTTATTTTGTGACTTCACAAATTGATGTGCAATTCCATTTCAAATGAGAGCACAGATCAATGATTTTATCCTCTGACCACTATAATCATAATTTGCCAGTTGTTTAGTTGGAGATAGTTTATAAAATTAAAAAAAAAAAAAAAAAGATAATTGTTACACCACCAAAAAGACTGATTAATTAATTAGGCCTCGCTGTGATATTTAGATGTACCAACTTTCAAAGTGTCCAGGATGAAGCTAAATTACTTGGCTGTTGTTCTGGCGTGGCATTTATGGTAATTTGTCAAGCCTATATGCAGTAATGGATTGACTCATATAACGAAGGCTATAATTGCAGCTGTTAGGTAGGGCCTTCTTTATCTCAGCCTGTCTCAGCCCCCATTCCTGCATGATTTCTTGCTGTGCCAAAGCCATGTGTGTCTTGTTTTGTTTTAATACATTACTGACCCAGGGTCTCAGGTTACTGGGGTTCCTGTCATACATTTAGTTCCACTCTCATAAAGCACCGCACAAAGAATGCTGGAACAAGGCAACAATCATTGCTCAATATACTAAGTATAAATGTCAGGGTGTAAAACTTGACTGTAGGAGAAGGGTGGAGGGGGAGATAATAATTGAAAATAGGGCACTCTGAGCTCTAACAGTGAGGCTGTGAGTTATAAGGGCCACTGTGGCACCATGCAATACGTCTGCTATGTCTTGTTTATCATTAAAGGCTCGATATCAACCATCTGTTTATTACATATATTATGCTATATCATCATGTTTTGTTCCAGTGGCTAAAAACTCCCTTGCAGACCTTACCAGGTTGTGTTCTCTGCTATAAAGCACCTCCCCACCACGGTACAGGAGCACAAATTTCATAGAACAAAGCATTTGTTTAGTTCTTTAGTACTTTTAAACTGTCTTCTTCTTCTGTGATTCTCTCTTTACCCTGACAGGCCACTTACTCACTTTGAAAAGTGTCTGAGTGTGACAACAGATGTTTCACAAACTTATCTTTTAATAACTTACATAATTGAAGAAGTTAACAGGTTGTTCACTTAATAGGGATCATTTATACAGGATTTTTTTAATAACTTGCTGGAAGGGGTAAAAAACCACTCTTGGCTAATATGAAGCATATTTTGCATTTATTATGGGAAAAAAAATTTCAGGTAGGAGGTGAGGAGACAATTTGGGAATTTTCGTTAGCTGAAAAACTGCATATTAAACATGAATTGTGATTTTCCATCTGGCCCTACTGGTTAGGAAGCTGCAGTTGGGCATGATCTTCACTGTCAATCAAGAGTCCCCAACTGCGAGATGCAAACCTCATGACGAAGCCCACCCCAACTCATTAAACCAAAGCAAACTGTATGAAGTGCGCCGCTGTGTGATTTTAATATTTGGTGCATGTGACAGGATCATTTTAGTGATTTGCAGGATTTATCTCCTCTTAAAAGTACTGCCTAAGGCTACTCTAATTGGTAGGAAAGCAAATTCCCCCTTCTCCTCCTGTCACTCTTTGTTTTATTTACTGAGAACTGCCGAAACCTATTTACACAATAATGAGGATAAATCACCGTGATGCTTTCAACACAAAGAGAAATGTTGCGTGAGTTGAAAGCTGTACAATTAAAACTAAATTCAAAATATTTCTGAAGTAGTGCCTACAGTTAGTGGTAGTGAAATAAAATTAAGACAAACGATAGGAGCAGACGCTGCCGATAGACGGCTGAGATCGAAATTCTCGAGGCATCTTTTATGACGGACAATTTCATTCAAGATTGCAATTAAGTAAATGCGTGTAAGATGCTGACAGTAGCCCAGATGTTCCTCCTCAATACGTGCGTGGCTCTTCCGTTTTTCTCATGGATGTGGAGCTCAGCTGCTTCCACCACCGTTGTCTCCTCCACGGGGCTCCCACCAGCAGCTTGGCGCTCCAGGCTGGGAGGACAATCCTCGGCGTGGCTGTGAGTTTGCACCTCATCCACTCTTGGACCCTGGAGAAGTTACTTGAGAGGAGACAGAATCTCCAAGCTGAGAACACCCCAGGCCAACGTCAAGGTGAACTCTGCGGACGCGGCACCTGAAGCTGACGGCCACCGCGCTCCTGAGGATCCCAGCACAGCCCAGTGCTGGCTGAGATCCTCCAGGTGAAGATTCCCCTTGACTGGATTTCATGGAGGATAACAAACTCTTGGGGCTGGTCCAGTGGAGTGAATTGTGAACCCTGACCCTGTGATGCTTGCTTGGAGACTCCCAGTGGAACAGCTGGATCTGTGGACACCACCTCACACTGAGCTGCTCAGACCCTGCTGCATTTTACAGAGAAACAGGACAGTCCTGAAGTGCTTACAAAGCTCACTTTGGGGGTTGGAACAAGATGGTCTTCAAAGCCCCCTTCCAACCCAAGCCATTCTATGAATTTACGTATCATTACCATGAGGCGTTTTATATGAGTTTTTTAATAAATAACAATTAAAAATTAAATTCAGATATGCACATGGAGGAGATCTTCACTCGCTTTTGATTTTTAGTCCACACTGTGACTGCCAGATCTAAGGCAAAACCAACTTGTATTTATGAGGGCAAGTGAGAGGAACGAAACCCTTTTTTACAGCTTACGCTTCGTCTGCTCTTTAATTTGCCCTGCCCAAGCCCCCGGGCCTCAAATTAAACCATATCATTGAAACCAAGAAAACACCATATGCACCATGAAGGGAAAATCACAGCTTTTGAGGACAGCCTCGCTGCTTTTACGGGACACAGGGGCAGGTTGCTGTTGCTCGGTCAGGCTGGTAGACGTGGCAAAGCAACGGGATAACGCCAAATGGTTGTGCCAAAATAGCACCGGGAATTTGCTGGTGCTGGCACCGCTGAGGTTTTACCCACGGCTGCTGCCGAGCTCCAGCAGAGAGCAGAGATCTGCCTCGCTGTTAAGTGCAGTGTAAGATACCAATAAGTGTAATAATGAATAATTAAAGATGTATCTCTTATTAGAACACAGGTTTCACGTTATCTGTAAACGGACCTTCGTTCTCCCTGAGACGAATGGGAAATAAATTCTTTTCGCAGAAGACTCACAAGGCATTTTTCACCAGTGCTGCAATAAAGGACTTAAATAACCCGACAAAATTATGACATCAAAGTAAAAACTTATAAAATATTAAGGTCTAAAATGACCTTTTGCAAAAGCATGTGCAAATCCATCGATACCAGCGGAGTTACTCCTATTTATGTTGTCAGGTGTTCATTGCATCCGTGTAAAATTTGAATAATTGGCTCTTGGGTTTAGATCCCACGTGATGTGATATCAGAGGCAAGAATTCCATGGATGCTGATGGTGGAGGATCAGACTTCTCTGCAGCACAGGGCACAGAGCTTGGCCGAGTTATGCTGAGTGTGGAGAAACGCGGGGATGTGGTCAGAGCTGTGATGGTCCATCAAGCACGTGGGCAACCACCAGCCCCAGGGGCAACCACCAGCTCCAGGGGCAACCACCAGCTCCATGGGCAACCACCAGCCCCAGGGGCAACCACCAGCCCCAGGGGCAACCACCAGCTCCAGGGGCAACCACCAGCTCCATGGGCAACCACCAGCCCTGGGAGCTGGATGGGTGGACCCATGTCCACAGGGAAGAGGATGGTTGGATCCACATCCACGGGCATCCACATGGGGATCCATGGCCACACACGTGTCCAGACTGCTTCCCAGCAGATCCCAAATGCCTCGGCCAACCAACCTCCATGGGGTGGTGGAGAGGTCACAGCATCCTGGCCTCTGGAGAGCCACACT
>NC_142208.1:35102323-35109823 GCF_049639895.1 Pseudopodoces humilis | reverse complement strand
GCATCAGAGCTAAGTGTATAGGTGAGGTGAGTTAATAAAAGATGTAAATTTTAGCTTAAAATAGTGGAGTCTTGTGGAAGGTAATACATTTTAATTAAGAGGGTAGCAGGCCTCATTCTAGCAGTGGGAAAAAATCAGAGCAAGGGGACATGGCAAAGACTGCATTTTTCTTCCTATCAGTGTTTTAGGAGCAGCTCAGCCTGTTTGGGAAGGCTGTTTTGCAAGGCTGTATTGATTAAAAAAGGCTAAAATTTCTGCTTATGACACAAAATGTAACAGGGAGAGCCAAACCTAGAAATTCTCGTTCTTGTCTCAAAGTCTGAGATGAGACCAAGCAGAGCTCTGCTCCAGGTCCTTGCTTCTTGCTGTGGTTGGGGTGGGAGGGATGGGTTTGCAGTGCCCACAGTCCTCTGTGGTCAGCTGAGAGCAGCCACCAAGTCAATCATCTCCTCCTGGCACGGAGAGCACCCTGCCTGGGAATGTGGTTCTTCACTGACGCTGTCTTCCTCTGAAAAGCTTGTCCTGATGCCACCTGTGCTCCGTGAACTCTGAAAGCACAGAGTAAAGAGTGAAATAAAATATCTCAGCATCAAGGAATGCAGTGGAGCTGAAATGCGAGTGCTGCTTGTGTTCACTCCAGCCTGGCATCAATATTTAGCCCGGTGCTCAGAGCCATCCTAATAAACTTGATGATGTCTAATTTCACCAAGAGTGGGTCCTTTTCACCAAATAATTGAACAAATACCAGTTCCAGTTGATGTTTAGTGAAAGGGTGCTTAATGGCCCTTTTTCTTTGACAGGATGTGAGCTCTCTGTATAGAAACAATTCATCATGAATGCTTCACGCTAAAAACAATCCACGAGGAGCAATACTTAGCATTCCTAGTGCGCAATTCATTGGAGAATTTCCGAGCAATTTACAAACATTAGCTCAATAAGCCTCACAACACCCATTTGAGATCAGAAAAAAAAAAAAAAAATTGAAAAAAGGAAAAGATAAGATACTGCTCTTCAGCCTGGATGTGGCACTACGGAGCTGTAAAGCTGGAGGCTGGTCCCAGCTCCTGGCTCCCCAGCACTGGGTGGCTCTGTATGGAGCTGGGCATCAGCTGGGCCTTGCACAGACTCACAGTCTGGGTGGTGGAAGCTGTGCAAAAGCAAATAGAGGTCTGACAGAAAGGATGTTTCCTTTAGAATAATAGAATTGTGGAATGGTTTGGCTTGGAAGGGACCTCAAAGATCATATAGTTCCAACCCCCCTGCAGTGGGCAGGGAACCTGGCAATAATCAATTGTTCTGGAGATAAAATCTCAAATAACAACAACAAAAAAATAAAAACCTAATCCAAAGCACAAAAAACCTCCAAAACATGGCAGATAAAATTAGAGGGAACTTGTGGCTAACATAGAGGCAGTTTCATGGAGTTGCTGATAATATCCCTGCAACAGCATCCAGAAAAGCTGAGCATCTGAACTAGGAGATCATGTCATCCACCACAGAAATCCAGATCTTGTTCAGCTCAACAGCTGAAACCCCTTTACAGGTTTCGGGATAGGAAGTTTTAAAGAAATGTGCATTCAGCTGAACTGACAGCATCGATTTATTTATGCAGTTTCAGTAAACCTGGTTGTTTCCCTGCTTGCCTCTGATACGAGAGATTGCTCCTTCAGCATTCGTGTCCTGGGATAACATCAGGGTGCTGCTCAAGGTTTAATGGAGAAGGAAGAGCTGGGATTAAAAGCACCAGTTTTGGGTTTGGGGATGCTCCCATAATGCTCCTGGAATGATCCTCAAAGCTTCTCAGCAGCGAGTGCTATGTGGTGCAGCCACTGTTGTTCCTTCTGCTGGCCAAGGCTGGGCCTTGTTGGGTGCTAAAGGAGGAAAGATGTTCCTGGTTTGCCTCCTGCCAGGAATGCTCTTGGCACATGGAAACCTCTGTGTGCAGCAAGAAAGGTCCCAGTCACTTACAGAGATGGACATGAGCGAATAAATCAAAGTTGTTCATATTCTGAATGTGAAAGCTCTGGCTGACCTCGCTGTCCAGCATGCACAAATTTGGGCAGCACGAGCTGCTGGACTGGAGCATCTGAGTGACTCTGGGAGAGGGAAAAATCCTGTGCTTTGCTTGTCATTAGTAGTCAGTCATTAGCCAGAAAACCTTATTAAAACATAGTTTTACTATGAAAGGTGAAAGCACGAGTGCATAAATAAAAAAGATGATGTCAGGCTGTGAATGTCCTCCTGAGGATCCCGCGGTTTGCCTCACCTGCGGGGTGGAGACTTCCCAGATCAGCTCATTCCTGCGGTGCAGGAGGGTGGCAGAAAGGAGTTTCCATCTTCCCAAGCTTTCCCCTTCCCTCTAAGTGCTCGCTGTGCTCCCCTGAGGCAGCGTTGCTGCAAAAACGGTTTATGGGGAGATGCCTGGATGATAAGGGTTAGTCCTAAATAATTGCTGGTTGTCGCTCAGCAGAAATAAGCTGGATTTCGATCCCTGGGTAGAGCGACTCCTCACAGCTAAAGGCTGGCAGAGGTTGAAGAGGTCGTAAGACAGGGCCTAATTTGCCATGTTCCTTCCCTTTCAAAAACAATGAGGGAGCCGGGGCCTTGCCGGTGGGCAG
The DNA here is from genome assembly GCF_049639895.1 of Pseudopodoces humilis. Classification (NCBI taxonomy): domain Eukaryota; kingdom Metazoa; phylum Chordata; class Aves; order Passeriformes; family Paridae; genus Pseudopodoces; species Pseudopodoces humilis. The sequence goes on along the minus strand of NC_142208.1, from coordinate 35,107,205 downwards.
ATCCTGCCTGGATCTCCCTGGAGTCAGCAGGAGTTGGATCCAGTCCCTTTGAATAGCCAGAGTTTCCAAACCGGAGGCAAAGCCAAGTGTTTTTCAGAAGATTGATCATTACCTTTGGAATTTTTCGACGTAGAGGTCATTACTGCTAATATAAGTTGTGAAAAAAATGAAAAGTATTAAAAAAATAGAGACAAATTCTCATCTGGTGTAAGTCATTGCCTTTGAAGTCAATGAGTCATTGAAATCAACTTTCCCACACCGAGCTAAGGATATGGCCTGGAGTCAATACATTTGTAGTTGTTGAAAAATTAAAAATATAAATTTGCCTTGCCTTGGCAATAATGTTCTGTTTATGACAGAGATCTTGTGCTTTAAAATAAGTTCATTAACAAATAGGAAAGTAATATTTCACTACCAGTATTCTTTTGGGTATAACTATTTATGACTAAATTTTATTAAACTTTTTAAAAATTGGATTTATATTTTGATGAATCTAATAGATTTCAATTTTGTATTTTTATAGATTCTTTCTAAAGTTTTTCCTCAAGTGCAATCAGAACTGTTTGAAGAATGCAGGCAACCCACGAGACATGCGAAGATTCCAGGTACAGATCCCTCTAAATGGTGTATAAAAGACTTGATCACATCTTCATCTTGAGCTTATGAAATAACAGTCAGTTTTTCCACTCAGTGTTGTCCCAGTGCTTAAAAATTTGCTGTCAGTATTTTACACTTCCCCCATTAATTGAAGTGCTGGTTCTGGAGTTCTGCAGTGGGCTTAACAGATCAATGTTGGAGCAAGTGGATCTTTCCTTAGGAATTATTTCCCTAATTTTCCTTCCTGCTGTCACCTTGTGTTGTAGTGTGCTGTTTGCTCAGATCTGCAGGGGTTTTACTCAGACTGAGTAGTTTGATCTTACCTTAAGAACACGACTATGGAGCTCAGGGATGTTTGGAACTCATGCTTCTCTGGTTCACAACTTGTGGATCCAGCAGTGACGGCCCAACCCACAGATGTTTGTTTCAGCAGGGTTAAAAAATGTTTAATACTTCACTTTCTCCTTACAGCTTTTGAGATACCCTGTGGTGAATCATAGCACCACAGAGAGGCAGCTGACGGGATGGACAAATTATTTCCTCTGTATCTGGGGTCATTGGAAAGGCTCATTAAGAAATAACTGTCTTTTATTTCAAAATATTTCACAATGATTCATATTTGGTTCCAGCAATAAAGTAGTATTGAGATGTTCAGAACTTTCTCAGTTTGGAGAAGAATTACTTGTGGTTAAACTTGATAGCAGAGCATGTGACATCTGTTTTCATGCACAGCCAACCAACCGGGGAAGCCAGCACCCTTGAGCCAGCCAACAGAAAAGATCTGTAGCTGGGAAAAAAAAAAAATTTCTTCAAAACAATCGAGCCAGGCTTCCATTTTTCATGCATCTCAGCTTCACGTAGCATGGGTGATATTGATCCATCTGAACAGAACAGAAGGTCAAACCTGGAATGAGTGGAAATGTCCTCTTTGTCTCACTGATGACTAAATGAAGCATCAGTCAGGAGTGATCTTGTGGTCGACAATGGAGCCAGTAGGCACTAGAAAGACTTTCCTGGGTCTCTTTAGCTAATCTCCCTGCCTCTCAGAAGGTTTAACTGGACTTAACAGGATGTCAGATCTTGAACAGTATTTTTACCTGGTTTCCCTGCCTCAGCACCTTTGTGGAGGTGCACTGCAGGAGTGAGGCGACATAACAAAGCGTAGCACGTCGACTTTCTTTTGCTGAACTACAGTATTTTCCCTTGGTGTCTGACCTATATAGACATGACAGAACAAAAATAGTTGTCATTTTCATATACACCTTGCTCTGTCTCTTTAATACACCATGTTCTAGGAACCAAACCCAGAAATCCTGGCTGGAAATCACGCTTGTGTGTTTTGCAATGTTTCTGAAAGCCTGGGAATCTCATTAAGAGTGAAAGAGGATAGCCCAGTGGCCTGGCAGCAGCTCTGCGGCCGAGCTGAGCATGCAACCTCAGCACTCTCCGAAGTGGATGTTGACAAGAGGGAAAGTGTCCACTTGTGGGAGGAGAGAGCTGGGGAAGCAGAACAGCCTGGCAGAGAGCTGCCCTCGGGCTGTTCTAAAGGGTACCGCAGATGGCTGTCTCCAAGGAGGCAGGATACACAGAAAAGGTGCTGTGATAGCTGAGAGCTAATTATGGCTTGTGAATAAGAAACAGGATCAGAGGTGATCCAAAACATAGAAGCAGACAAGAATTTTCTTCTGATGCCTTGGACCAGCTCTGTGCGAAGGAGGCTCTCCGCTCCCCTTCAAATTGTGTTTGTTAAGTGTTTGGGTTTAGAAGCTGGTGGAAGAACCCTGAAATCATCTTTGCTATAACCAAAACTTAAATGAATGGAAGGTGGACACTAAAATTTGTCCTACCTTTGGCCACCCTCACCAGCTGGCTTGATAAGGTGTGACTTAGCCAGCGACTTTTTGGACTCTACTCACCCCAAAGGAAACGCTGCAGCGGCCTCTTCCTTTAGATAACCTGGAACCAGAGCAAAGGGCCCGTGCTGGAGTATTTAAACAAGATGTAAATGTCAGTCTGGGATAACAGTGATCCACCTATGAAGCTGTGCTCCACACGAACCCTGGCGGTTTCCTCCCTGGCTGGTGTTCCCGCGCCGTGGCTGCCGGAAGGCGTCCCACAGCTCCATTGTGGAGGTGTTTGCTTGGGGAAGGTTGTGCCTTTTGCATATGTTCCTTTGCCATTTTCGACTGAGAAGCAGCTGGAAGCCAAAGGAGGCCCTATCCATCATCTCTTCTATGGCCGGACTCTGAACCTGGACACAAGAATAGGAGCCTTTCACTCAAAAATAAAGGAGGAAATTCCATTGACATACCAGGGTCAATCACCATCCAAATGAACTTGAGAAGGGATACTTTTCATGGATTGAAAACACTTTCACTATTCATATTCAACTCGGCCTTTTCAGATGCAAAAAAGTTCATTATCAGACATTAAATGTAATTGTAAAACTGACCTGGAGATCATTTACTGAAGAAAAAATGGGGAGTTACGAAGGTTCCTGATTTATTAAGCTTTTTTTATTTGGAATCCTCACAACCCTTCATTTGAAGACAGTCTCAAGTGAACAAATTTTAATTAGATAAACTATCTAATCAATATATCAACAGATCAATCAAAACAGCAGCTTTTAAAATGAGTGGCTAGAGGGGTGTTTCTGAAACTAATGGCTAGAAGAATATTTCCCTGAATTGAATTCATTTGTTAGCATAATAGGAGATTAAACTCTAATTAGTGTAGCAGGTTCTGAAGAGAAACAATTGTGAGTTAAAAATCACCAGTGGTCTCCACGTAAACAAAGATGTATTCAGAGATGTCATTCACTCGGTTCAAATAGAAACAGAAAAGTAACAGGATGTTGTTTTGTCTTACAAGAGCTGATTCGGGGAAAATCTGCAGGATTTTTGAAATGTGGGGTTTTGTTTTCTCTTCCAGGTTGTTGTATCAACAACAGTCAATGTGGATGGCCACGTGCTGGCTGTCTCAGACAACATGTTTGTACACAACAATTCCAAACACGGGAGGCGGGCTCGCCGCCTTGACCCCTCAGAAGGTACGGCCCCTTCTTATCTGGAAAATGGTAGGCACACATTTACATGTCCTTTTTTTTTTATTTGCAATGCTTTTTTTTATTATTTTTTTTTATTTCCTTTTTTTTTTTTTTATTTCACCGTACTTTATGTTGAGACACCACTACATTTACTTTTACATCATTTCTTCTCTCATCCATCAAAACCCATTTAAAAAAGTCCATTAGTATTTCTCAGCCCTTGTCAACTAGAACACAGACACTTCTGAATTTGCTTCTGACTTCTTTCTTTATTTAATACTTACAGTTTTGCAGTCACAACCAATTTTTCACATTTTCCTATTTTATTTGTTCTCTCTTTTTTTTTTTCTTTTTTTTTAAATTTCAGTCTTGTTTTGCTTGCAGCTTTTTCTTGCTCTTTAATTTGACTTGATTTTATTTTGGCTTGTCATATTCCTTGATCCAGAGGTACAGTCTCAGGTTATGTATGCAAGTTTAAGTGGATGGTAAAAACATGACCGAATCTGTAAAGAATTTACTGTGAGGTCAATTTCCTGTGCCTGGGCCTTACTGCAGATTACGGCAGGAGGGGGTTTGGATGAGAAAAACAGCATAAAATGTTTTTCTTCAGCCTGACTCAATGTGATTGACTTCTTGCCTGAACTGCTAAAAGAAGATAGGCTGAGATGAAGAGGGGAATGGAAAGTGTCTCTGAAAATCCAGAATTGTGAAATCCTATCTTTTTTGGAAACCATCAGCCCCTGAATCACTCACACACAATTGCAGCTGCGCCTGGGCAGTGCACACATGTATTTATTGTCCTGCAAAGCCCAAAATAGTCATTTGGATTTAAATATCACTTTGTTTGAACTGTAAAATATACCAGTGTAGGGATGCAAACCAGCTCTCAGAGAACCTCTGTTTAATAAAATTAGGATAGGATAGGATAGGATTGGACAGGACAGGACAGGACAGGACAGGACAGAACAGAACAGAACAGAACAGAACAGAATAGAACAGAATAGAATAGAATAGAATAGAATAGAATAGAATAGAATAGAATAGAATAGAATAGAATAGAATAGAATAGAATAGAATAGAATAGTTTTCAGTTGAAGGATCACCCAGTCCAACTTCCTGAAGATTTTAGTGTTGCTCATAATTTAAATGCACATTTAAATACGTTTAATTTTAATACATCTTGAGTTCTGGAAGAGTTAAGATTCTCAAACCTGCTATAACCTGACGTTCTGGGCCACG
>NC_142208.1:35084823-35097323 GCF_049639895.1 Pseudopodoces humilis | reverse complement strand
TATTGTGCTTTGCATGGTTTGTCATTGGGGAAGAGAGCTCGTGTCGGGCAAGGAGGGGTATTAAGGTCTTGATTTTCTGTCTTGTACAAGCAGCTACTCCGTGCATAAAGGCCATCAGTCCTAGTGAAGGCTGGACTACTGGTGGGGCTACTGTCATCATAATCGGAGACAACTTCTTTGATGGCTTACAAGTCGTATTTGGAACTATGTTGGTCTGGAGTGAGGTAAGCTATCTAAATTGGTGGGCTTTGAACTGTAACATTTTTTCCATGAATGATTTTAACAAGCTGTCGATAGGCTATTGACATGAGGTATCATGAGGTTTTGTTTCACGGTGCCTTTTTAACCATGAATTCGCGTGTGACAATCGACTGCCCGGCCGGGAATGTACTTGAGGCACTTCACGGCCCTCTAGTGGAAGACTTGCTGTAGGAGGTCTCCCAGTACAATTGGACAATTAGTGTTAAAATTACCAGGAGTAGCCTTAAGGAGACATATGGAGGCAATTTTCATATGAATGATGCCCTGTGGCCTTTCCTGCAAAGGAAAACCAAGGATCGTTTACAGATCTTTTTCTAAAAAAACCCTTGTAGAACCCATATCTTCCAACGTGACAGCAGAAGGAGAGTTTAGAGACAAGGAGCGCCATTGAAAGTCATTCTTGTGATTATGTAAACTGGCTGGCATCAGCCTTATCAGTGCTATCTTGATTTAAGGTATGTTTTCTGTACGATTTTTGTAGCTGATAACACCCCACGCCATCAGAGTTCAAACACCACCACGGCACATTCCAGGAGTTGTTGAAGTAACTCTTTCCTACAAATCCAAACAGTTCTGCAAAGGTGCTCCCGGCCGATTCGTCTACACTGGTAAGTGTGTGGTTTCCATGCTCCTTTTGGCATGTCAACTCCCATCTCTTAGGGATACGCAGGAATGAAAAATGCTGTTAAAAATAGGATGTTTCTTGCAGGAAATGTAGCTGGTGGTAGCTGGACCTCAAAAGACCTGTTCATATGGGCATCCAGGAGCTCTGGTGCCCATCCAACCTCTTGGGTCTCAAAAATGTCCCCGTGTCCCATGGGATCCAGCTCCCTCACAAGATGTCTGTTACTTCCTGTTTTCATATTGGCCAGAAATAGATTAACAATGGTATTTCCTACTCTCCTCCAGCCAGAAAAAGGAGTTAAGAAGTGCTCAGTGATGCAAAATATTTTTCAGGCCATCTATCCAAGCTTCTTGAACTTCCCTAAAGGTTCAGTTGAAGTTTTAGGCATCGATTCAAGGAGCTGCTGTTGGATCCAAATGACTTTATCCAACCCTATTCACAATCTGTCTCTAAAGATTCCCTCAGTCCTAAAATTTGGGATACAAACTCACAAGCCTGGGAATGATTTATTTATGCCAATTTTTTAAAATACATTTGATTTTAATTTACAACAGCACAAGAAAAATTCGGAACTTTGTGGTTTTGCAGTGGTTTTAATATGAAAATTCTTATTTTGGGATGAAGTATTGCTGGCTTTTTATCTGAAATGTGTATTAGAGTTTTTCTGGCATTTACCAATGAATTTAACTGAGGTGCGGGGAGGGAAAAGGGAGAAATAGCGATTTAATTTACTGTACTTTTGGACGAGGATTCTAGGTAATAAATTTGATCTGATGAATCAATCTCTCTTTTGAAAACAAAGAGCCTTTAACTGTTTACTCGGCAGACTGCAGGGATTCGGGGAGAGTCCTCGCTGCTTATTGGGTAGATAATGCAGATTGCAGATGATGTGCAGATGATGTGCATTTTGATGAATATTTTCCCACTAGACTGCAACTGTTTCTATCTATTAATTTAGATCTAATGGGAAAAGTGTGTTCCTGGGTAGTTTTAAGGGAGGACTTTTGAAACCGTTAATGCATCCTGGATATGTTTTTGTGTCTGCCTAAGATCTGTTGTTGAAATGAACTTTAAAGTGATGGCACCATCTGAGGTTCCTATATTCTCTCTATTCCCAAAGAAATCAAAACCTGAACAAAAACACTGGCATCCAAACCTGGGTGCCTCACTTCTGGCTGGTGAAGGAGAGAATATTTACATTTATTGATCTTTAGGACTGGGTTTCACCAGAGCTCCCAAATAGAATGGTGGTGACTGTGGTTCTTTTGAAGCAGATGATTTATCCCAAAAGCCAGAGTTGTTTTTCTGCAAAGGTGGTGAGCACAGGTGGGGCTGTCACTGCTGTGGGCTTAGAAATACTCTTATGAACAATATTTTATACATACATACATATATATGTATATATATATATGCAGGCACATAGATACACACACATATATGTATATGTAGAGTTTGTGCAAAGCTACAGCTGAGTATCCTGCGAGTATGACAAGCTAAAAGAAGTGTCCAACAAAATAAAAAATGAATGAATTAAAAGCCTCAGCCCAAGTTCCAGATATTTGAGCTGTTGGGAGCTGGTGCAGTTCCATGGCGCGCAGGGAAGCGCCGCAGATTTGAAACAGATGACGGTCTGGCTCTCAGGGCAGAGCCTGGAATTCTAACTTGCTTCAGAGTAATGTCTTTAACTGATTTCTGAGGTGCAGATTTTGCAAATTTGGCTAATTTTGCTGTTTTGAGGTTCTTTCTAATGTGCAAGTGCACGTGTGTATGGAACTGGAAGAACAAACCATTCGTTTTTTCCTTCTTGGGGTTGTCTTTTGTCTTTATCACTAAGTAAAGATGTTCAAAAAGATCATGAGAATGTCATGAGCTTTTCCCACTGGAATAAAATTGTAATAAAGTTATGTAAGTAACAACACTGTAACAGGAATAGATATTTAAAACACCTTTGGAAGGAAACAAAAGACAATATCCCAGCAACAAGAAAATAAAGAGAGAAAGCCAGAGCCTGCCTGACCGAGAAACTTCTGCTTTGCTTTATCCCAGAGTGATAGGGTGGCTGAGATAGTCTTTGGAAATTACAGCTGCCATTGAGAGGGAAGCCAAGCCTCTCTGTATTTCAGAAAATGAAAATGCTGTAGCCTGGCGGAGGGAGGGGCTGGGTCCCCAGGGCATCTGTTTCCCATCAGTGTCCCACCATGCTTGCAGCCTGGCTTGGCACTCTAACATTTAACCTTCCCAGCAGGAGGTAGACCATAGGGCAACAAGGCTGCGGAATAATGAAACAAGAGTGTAGTGTGGTGCACAAAGCCTTTGTGAGCACAGAAGTTGAGACATTAAACCATCAGGGCAGGGAGATGCAAAAGTTCCAGATTTTTCTCCAAAGCCCCCATTAGCCCGGCGCAGAAGCAGGAGCACGCCGGCTCCCAGCAGGCAAAGGCAAGGCCTTTCCCCATCCATCCATGCCTTTTTGCCCGCTGCTTTCAACTATTATAAAGATACAATTACCTTGGGAGATTGTGGCAGTTCAGTTGATTAGCACGGTGAATTAAAAGAATGAGTCACAAATGACATGTCCGGCTCTTCTCTACTAGTCCTTTGTATTCCCAGTGTACCTCACCCCTGTTGTAAGAAGGTCAAAAATTAGAGAGAGATAACAATTTTCAAGCAGCTAGCACTTAGGAGCAGAATTAACAATCATTCTGTATGTAATTGCCAGTTAATAGTAAATTGCCTTCTAGACTGTAAAATGCAATATAAACTGGTGGGCACCTAAAATTAAATTAATGAGGTATTTGCTGCATTTAAAAGTGAATAGTGCAAATTAATAACTGAGTACAATACTTGTTTTAATACATATCGAGCGGTGCAGTGTTTGCTTGTTTAATACTAATTTTAAAAGTGCTACCTGAAAAATTTGCTTTCTGTGGGTAAATCGAGTGGTCGGTGCAGGTTGTAACCATAATTTTGCTGGTACAGTCTTCCAGATTTCTAAATTAAATATCAGAGATTATTTTTTAATTAGAATATAAGCACTGCAGCCTTATTCGATTATGGCAAATTGTGATTTGTATGCTTTGAAATGAAATTATGCTACAGATAAAATTGCACCTTTACACACATATTTTAAGCTCTGCAGATTCTGTTGGTTTGCTCTCAGCTGAGCAGCAGGATTGTGTTTACAGCGTGTTTGTGCCACTGCCTTCCTGTTTTCTCTGTGTTTTGTGTCGTTTCCCAAGCAAATAAAGGGTGCATAGCCTGATCTAGAGCATACCAAAATAGTTTCAAAGAATGGCCCTTGGAACTTTTCATGCTGGCTGATTCCACCCTAGGGTTTTTGTAGCACGCCCCTCTTTTGACAGCCTCTTTGGCTTTGAGCAATGTCCCAAATTGCCAGGAGGCAGCAGATCCCTTGCAGGCGGCCGTGGTGTCCGTCCACCACCACGTCCCCAGCAGAACACACGGATGTGGAATCCACGGGCCCACTCCCAGTCCTGCAGTGCATTTGGTGGATGTGAACACGAGCACCATGCTCTTGCACAAAGGCTGGCGTTGGACTTGGAGCTCACGAGCCCAGGGTCCCTCCTGGCGGAGCGCTTGTGGCGCCGCACCAGCGCGGGGTGGACCTCTGCACTCGCCACATCGTCCAGGACTTTGGGCTTGGCTCGCTGTCCCCTGGCCTTGGCTGCTCTCCTGGGCTGGCCCCGTGTCCCTCTCAGGAAGATCTCGTGTTCCTCAAGTATTTGGGAGATCTTTTGTGTGCATTCAAAGGCGGCTCTGTCAATGGCGCTGTTACACTGTTTAGAGTCAATAGCTCCCTTCCATCACAGCCAACACAAACTGGCTGTCTCATAGGTCAGTGCTCTTTAAACAAATTACTTGTATCCACAGAGCAAATGATTGTTAATTGCCTCCCACAAATCATACTATTTTTACTATGCTAAACTCCACTCGAAAGCCTTAGTTAAATTTAAACCACCTGATTATTTCTTGTACATATTCAATTATTGCTCTGAAGGATGAAATCTGGTGACTTTGTGAGAGGAATGCTAAAAATATATAGAATGGATCCAGGATTTTATTGGAAAGCCTTAAAAAAAAATAAACCGAAAGCACAGTTACATTCATTTTAATGAAATCCTCAGCATTTCTAATTTATATATATTGCATTTCTTTTCTTTTTTTTTTTTTTTCCTGTTAAGTGCTGTTGTCCTGAAGCAACTTACAGTCACTGTTATTACAGTATTGGTTATTTATTGATCAGACCTTGTGTCAGTATCAGTTGTTAGCAAGCTGAAAAAAAAAAAAATCAAGACAGAACAAATATTCTTGCCCTTTCTTCAAGCTGGGTCTCTATAAGTCAGTCAAAGTTTAGTGTTCAAGAGTCAGACCCAGAAAGTCTCTGTTAACGTGTAAAACTGCTTTCTAGGCCTGGAGTAAAATGTATTTTTCTGAAAGCAATAAGTCAAAGGGGAAAGGATTCTGGTGAAGTGTCTTTTCCTATAAAGAAGGTTTTTGAGCATGACATACATTTTTAATTAATAGGCCAATGCTAAACATACAGACATGATTTAGTAGCATCAAGTCAATAGTGTGTTGGATAATGTATATTATATAATAGCTCTTTTTTAAACAGTAGCAATTCCAGGTTTATCAGGGTCATTGCTGTCCCCTTTCTTTTCTGTCTCAAAGGAGGCCAGAAGAATGAGACATACCATTTGTGCTATTGCACAAGTAGACTATTTGTCCTAATCAGTGACACCCATTTACTAGAATTGCTTAAAATGAACTATACCTCATACAGAAATCGCACATTTAGAGTGTTCCATTCATCATCGGAAAATTGAGGGCCAGTAAACTTTTCTGTTCCTCCAGCGGGATCATAGACATGCATCAAAATGTTAAAAAATGATTGGTGAGAGAGAACTGTCACCCATTTATCAAGGAAAAGGAACATTATTTGCTAATTTCCCAACCAAGGCAGTGACAGGGTGCTTCGTCTTTAGACCCATGGTGACCAACATGGCCTTTTTGTTATTAGTACAAGTCAAGCGCTTTTTGGCTGTTGCTAACAAGACACATTTGTCTATCATCAGAGAGTGCTTTATTTCTTTCCAAGTAGCTGTGACCAAAGTCTGCTCTCGGTGCCATGAGTGGCTGCACCTCGCCAGGTCGTGGTAGCACTGAGTCACAGCACCACTGATAAATCACAAAGTTTCCGTGTCAAGGTGAAGGTATTGACTCTGCTGTGCCCAAACTGACAAAATGTAGCAGCGAAGCGATGGCAATTCATCTTAAAAAACGAAAAAAAAAGGACAAAAGGGTCATCTTGGCTTCATGTAATAATCAGGAAAATTTGAGTGCTGAATCAGACCTTTGCCTTGTTTTCTCTGAGAAGGGGGAAAAAGACTTTTCTCTTTTTTGTTGTTGTTGTTTTTATATGCAGTCTGGAGTTAAATTGTAAAGTCAGTTTCCTGAATATCAAACTGTCTAATTCTATTTTTCTTTCTATAACTCCAGGTTTACTGCTATTTTTTATTACTATAGCCTGATGGTACCACTTGGGCTGAAAACTTCCCCAAGTTTCAAATTAAGGAAAATAGGTGGAAGGACAGGAAATAGGATCTTTCAGTAAAAATGTACTTCTTGTTCTGGTATTATGAAAGCAAGAGAGCAAACAGACAAATCTGGGTTGCATTGGACGATATCCACGTGAATTCCTGGGTTTGGCTGGTTGCTGCTATCCATGACACCAGTATTCCCATTAAATTAATTTGTACTCTCAGGAAAGTGCTGCGGAGATGAAAAGAAACATGTGGACTTTGTGGCCTTTGTGTTGAGTGTAACATAACATAGAAATTAGGAAAAGGTCCAGAAGCTCATGGCTAAGGAGAATAATGATTTTGCTGTATTTTGAAACTCATTCTGTTGCATGTTCCAGTGCTACTGCTGTAATTAAAAAGCTTGGAAGTGTTTTCATGTCAGAAATCTGTGTGTTACAGATGCATTTTTTAGCCAGGTGATTTTTATGAATGTTGATTTAAAGGTACTGGCTGAAGCCTGAGGCCTCATCTGCATTTTTAAAAAAATTAATTAATAATCACAACTGCAGCGAATGCAATTTTTCTAAGGAAAAATGTCAAAAAGCATTTCAAAAATCTGCTGGATGTCCACTCTTATTTCTGTCTCACAAGAATTTCTAAGACTCGCAAGGTGAATATAAATTCCTGTGGATGACCATTGATTTTTGAATCGACTCCCATTGAAGCCATGGAAATTGGTGTGGATGGAAGAGCTCCCTGGTAGAGCTGAGGCTCTTTTCTGGAGCTGGTTGAGGGTCAGCTGGTGCTGATCCCAGCTGGAATATTCCATGGTCCTTTCCAGGGATGTCCACTGGCTGTGGATGTGCCAGTGGAGCAGGAGATGCAGGGATGCAGGCATCTGTCCCAGCAACCCGTGCTTGATGAATTCCCTTTACTCTCCCAGTCTTTTATAAGCCTGAAAGTTGCAATCTAGGACTGCATAGTTTCAATTTTTAATTGCAAAATTACCAACACGTAAAATTGTTAAGAATGGAAATATAGGATTTTTTTTGGCAAAATCTTGAAAACTTGTTAAATTTGGATGTGCATTATGGCTCCTCAGAAAACTCTGGATTTTGTTAGCTATTTAATTAAAAACCTTCAACATATGCAGTTTTCTCTAAGATAAATAATGTAGCATATAAAAATATTTTTATTTTGAATATATTTGTGTATCTGTATATTTTAGCATGAAAAAATATTTTTAAATTTCCATTGAAACCTAAGCAGATAGTTTAACAGAATTTGGAATGATTAAAATAATAACCCAGGCTTGCTTTCTTTTTTTTAAGTGGCAGCATCCACTGTCCTTAAACATTTAATAAACTTTTTATAGACTCTATGCATTCTGTGAGTTATCTGAGGTATTTTTCCAATATCCACAAATAATACAGAGATTTCACAACTTTGAGTAAGATCTATTTTTGTTTAAACTATTATACAACAGAGGAATACAGTAGTAGGAGCTCTGTTAGATGATCTTAAGGATCTGATTATAAGTCCTATTTGTCTAAATATTATATTAAAATATTACAGTATTATATTCTTATGCTGGGTGATCACTACCGAATATAAATGGGGAGAAGTTGTGCAGAATTCCAGCTCTTACAGATGTTTGCTGAGGCATCACAGATTTCATATGGTTCTGAGATGGATAAATACCTCTGAAGAGCTCAGCCAGTGATGACAGGCAAATGATCACATTTGCTGCCATCAAGCATCGTTTGCAGTGTACCTGAAATTCTTATATTTCATTGCTCTCGTAATCAGAAGACATGAAATTCTTGTATTGCAGAAGGATTGTGTGATCCAGCTCTGTGGCACAGGAGAATTTCAGGGAGAATTTCTGTGCTGTCAGGCTCTTATAGCAGAATTCCAGCATAATTCTCTGAAATGTGTGTGTGGAAGCAAGTGGATGGGGATGGTTCCACACAGACCCATCTGTAAGGAGGAGATATTTATTCAGCTGTGTGGCCTAGCAAAGGAATAAACTCCCAAATAATATCCCAAATGCAAAAATAGATAAAAGCTCCATTTATTCCTGTAAAATATATCTTAATTAGTTAAGAACCTTGGAGTATTGAGCAGTTGAAATGTACATTTGGCTGCTTTGATGTAGTAGCACATGGTAACACACTTTGCTAAATCAGGAATATGTCTTATTTCTGGAGTACAATATTTTGTTATTTTGGTCATATGTTGTTTTCATAAAATGCCATGTTTAGCTGTAGTTCCATATGTGTTGGGCTGTGGGACTTCCTTGGCATGATGAGAGCATTTATGGTTCGATATCACACAGATTTCCTTCTCCTTCACTGAAACAGCGCCAAGTCCCTCCCTTGCAATGTTCCCTGCTAAAAACTGGAATGCTTTGGGTTGGAGGGGACCCCAAATCCCATTCAGGGCCCCCCTGCCCCAATGTCCAGCCTGGCCTTGGGCACTGCCAGGGATCCAGGGGCAGCCCCAGCTGTGCCAGGGCCTGCCCACCCTTCCTGTAAAAAAAAAACCTTCTGGGCACATTGCTGTGTCACCTAGAATTTCTCATCAACCAACACCCCCAAGTCCTTCTTGGGGCTGTTTTTTACTGATGTTATCCCCAGTTTCTCATGATCTGTTCATTCTGTAGCTTTAAATGATGACAAATTTGTGGGTATTTGACCCTGCAAAGTGTTCTCACACTGAAATGTGTGGTGTGGTCTGACACAATAATTCCATTGACCAACACACCAGCGGGTTTACTCCAAGTGTTTTCCATTCCCAACTCCAGACTTCACCTTTTAAGTCTTTAAATATTCGAATACATCCAGTATAACTGGCTCTAAATTCCCACAGCAGCAGCAGAGTGATGTCTGTACAACAGAGATCACTGGGGTGATGTCCATGTCCATGTCCATGTCCATGTCCCAGGTGAGGCTGTCCCCTCCCATAAATTCAATCATGTGGCTCTCTCTGGGAGCAGATGTGTTGTCCTTCTATCCAGGCACTCATCCAGTGGCCCTGGATGTGGTGCAGGAGAGCACACACGGGCACAGGGTGTATGAGGTCCCGTTCCCTGTGTTCCACCTGCTTCACTCATTTTTAGAGGGTGGTGTGGCACATAAAGTGTTTTCCATTCATTCTCCCCTGCTCTCTCCCTCTCCCTCTCCTGCTCCTTCTCCATCTCACCCTTTCATTCATTCATTTAAAGTAAATCTGCAGCTATTATGATGGTAATGACTTTTTTGGCAAACATCAGAGCCTGGAACACAATTGTTCTCAAAGTGGAAATGCGGGTGCCCTTGAGGAATCGAGGGTCATGAGGTATTAGTGCTTCACTTGTCACTGAGTGCCACCACCAAAAGGTGTGCCAGGAGCCCAGGTCCCTGCGTGGGACAGCCTGGAGGGGCTGGGCTGAGAATCCCTGAGGGTTATCTGAGGAAGACCACCATGATCTTCCCATCAGATGTTTCTCAGCAGCCTGCTAGCATCTCTCATGCAGTGAGGGTGCACTAGGCCTGCTGAGACCCCACAAGTGTAGGCATCAGGCTCTTGAAAAGCAGGGGACAGATTATTAGTCACAGAGTGACTAAATTAAACCTTAATTTAATGCACATTTGAGGAAGATGCTTGTTGTTTCTTTGATAACTCTCTGGCCCCTCCCACTCGTTTTCTCCCCTCATCCTGTGCTCCTTCCACCCCTCCTGGAGGAGGAAGGCACTGGTTGGTCTGGGGGGTGGCTGGAACAGGCCAGGGAGTGTTTTCCCTATTTTTTTTCCCTCTCCACTTCTGAGTATAAAGTCTGTTCTGCTGGGGATGTTCTGACCTACTCTACAACAGACCCTGAAGAGGGATGGATGATTCCTGAACATCCTGAGTGATTTGACATTCATCTTCAAAGATGTCAAAGCCACAAATAAACCTTTGAAACATTTTTTTAATATTTTTTTGTTAACTCCTATCACAGACTGGTTTTGGCCAGAAGGGATCTTTATCTTCTACTCCTTATCTTCCCCTGTCCCAGGCTGCTCCAGCCCCAATGTCCAGCCTGGCCTTGGGCACTGCCAGGGATCCAGGGGCAGCCCCAGCTGCTCTGGGCACCTGTGCCAGGGCCTGCCCACCCTGCCAGGAACAATTCCTGCCCAAAATCCCATCTAAACCTAATCCCTTTCAGTCTGAAGCCATTCCCCTTCATTCGATGGCTACATGTCCTCGTTTCCTTTGTGAGCAGCACAGCATCCCAGTATTCCCTGCCAGGTTCTCCTTGATGGCTTTTTTGGGGCTACCTAAAAACAGAGGCCAGACAAAATTAAGGGAATAAAAAGCAGTTTTGTTTTTTGAAGGGCAGGACAATCACTCCATTCACTTCCACAGAGGGCCAGCACTGTGGATGTCAACACTTGGGGTGGGCTTTGCTTCCCAGTGAGGAAAATAAAGAAATAAGTAAATATGTAAACAAACAAACAGTATGGAGGCAATTTCTCCCATGTTAGCATGAGCATTTTAAGGAAAATTCTATATCATTATAGGATCTAGCGTAATTATGAGCTGACCTGTGAATTTTAGGCCTGTAATTGAAACAAGTGAGTGAGTGCCATTGTTTCCCTTCCTGCCATCTGAGGGAAAGCGAAGCAATTACGAGAAATCGGGGAGATAAAGACAAAGGCATCGTTTTGGTTTTTTAATGAAAAATCTATTTTTAGTTTCTTTGTGGAATGAGGAGAACTTAAATGCCTTTAAATTTTTTTCTTTTTTTTCCTTTTTTTTTTTTTTTTTACAGTAAATAGGTTGTCCTTAGTAAGTCCAGGGATATTAGTCCTGCTTCAACAAGCAAGAGTGCCTTCTGATGAATGATGTGTTCAACCCCTCCATGCCTTTGTATTTCCTATGCATTCCACAATGCTTGGCTCACCCTGCCGAGTTCTGTGATTGAAATTCATTGCCAAATTTATTGAGAAATTAATGAGAAAAGCTGCAAAGTATTGACTTTGAGAGGAAAACACAACTCATCTTGAATGAGGAGGAAAATGCAGCAATAATTTAGCCACTATTGATTTTGCCCTGTCCATGTATTGATCTTCATTTTACAATATTAATTTGCACCTGCAATCGGCTGCAAAGGGAACCGATTTCATTTCTTTGCAGTGTTAATGTGCAAAGCATTAGGTGCTCTTAAGAAGTGGTGGTATTACAAGTCACATCGGAAAGGCTGATTTTTTCCTTATTTGTGCTTGTTACCAAAATAGACTAAAAATTAATTTTTTTGTCTGACAAAATATTAAAGCAAAAACCCATCTCCAAGGTATATACCTCCTCTCAGCCCCGTAGGCTGCTTTTCATCTGGGTGAGGAACAATCAGCAACCTGAAATTCCAACCACTTCTCATCATCATGCCCATATCAGTTCAAAGTTCATGAAATTTCTATGAGCATTGATCTTTACCCATTGATTTTTTTTTGCAGCAGATCTTTGAAATTTTAATTTCCCGAGCATCTGAATTTCTTATAGATGAAATGCACTTGGTAGAGACAGTTGATGATAAAGTGGTGAACTTAGCATCATTTTAAAGCCTAAAAAAAGGAGAAAAAACAGGCATTTGCAGACTTTGTATAATGTTTTGAGGTGAAATGATAAAGGTGCTCTGATAGGGGTGAAGTATTCAGCAGGGAGTTAAATATCAATTTTGTCTTCAGTGGCCACACATTTTTAATGCAACTTTTTATACAGTCATTTTTGAAAGAAAAGCTATCTGGAGAAACAGCAGGACTAAGAGACATTCTTCACTGCACAATCATTTGCTCACAGCAGTCTTTATCACCTGGTCAAGTTCACCTAGTTACTTATCAGTAGGACATTTAATAACCTCAAGGTGATATAATTGCTATTGGCATTTTTCCCCCTTGGATTCAGCTGGTTAATGTGTAAACTACTTGTCAGCAAATAGCACTTTGTCACTGAAATCACTAACACCCTCTAGAGGAATGTCTCTGTATTGAGCAATTTAATTTTACTTTATTTAATTTTTACACATTACAACCTGTGTTCATTCAGGCACA
>NC_142208.1:35064823-35072323 GCF_049639895.1 Pseudopodoces humilis | reverse complement strand
CTCCCTGCTCTTTCGTTTACTGTTATCATAAAGCATCTCCAGTGGGGGAAAAAAAAAAAAAAATAAAATTGGCAAAGTGTAGAAAGCTCTTTGTTATTCGCAGTAAATATACAGCGTGTATGGTTGGTTTATAAAATAATTATGTCTCGGTACCTCCACCTGGTTTTGGAATATTTACACAGATAAATCTAATTTGATGTCTGTGATTTTAAAATACTTTGTTTGTAGGCATGTGTGACATATATGTTACTAATAAAAGTAATAGTTGATTTAATTTACCTGTTGTAATTGAAAATGCATGTAGCATATTGCATTTAAAATTAATTTTGATACTAATGAAAGGAGGGAAACAGGATTATTAGATATGTTCAAACGCATATTTTTTTTTTTTTGCTTGCAACATAATTATTAAATTGATTGCTCAGATAGGAACAAATTGTTGTTTAAAATCCTGATTCCGCAATGTTTCCTCTTCTAAAAAGATTGTCTTTTAATGCATTTCCAAGCTAATAAGCCTTATAAAATTCTGTACTTGCTCTTGAATTAGTTTTCACTGATGGCTACACCTTACAAAAGCTTGCTGTTAGCATAAAAATATCAATCACAAAATGAAGACCCCAAAACAGCCTTTTAAAGTAAATCACCGCAACAAAAAAGTTTTTCTTGTCAGCTCTGGCATTTGAAGGTGTGGAGAGGCTGAAAGTTCACGCAGAGTGTTGGTACAAAGCGGGACTCGAGCCTGTTGATAATTGCTCCTAAAGACAAACGTGAAGGCACCTGACACAGCTGGATCGAAGAGAGCTTTTGTTGGCTGTCTGTGCTAAGAGGAGAGACAACATAGAGTGCTCGCGGATGATTTAAGTAGGGTTGGCGTGATAAGGTTATCTCAAGCTGCAAGAGTTGATAGGGCAGTGAGAGACAACCCAGAGCAAAGCTGTGCAATCAATTAAAACTGTGTAATATATGCTGCATGAGGAAACCCCCCAGCCCTAAGTCTATCTTATAAAATAACATTATTTTTTTGGGGTGGGGGGGTTTCTAACACAGTAGGTTACAGTCGCAACACAAGCAGTGTTTCCCCGCGAGGATATGTTCCCAGCAGTACTCCTCAGCAGTCCAATTACAACACAGTCAGCAATAGCATGAATGGATATGGCAATGCCGGCATGCCCAATCTAGGTGTACCAGGTTCCCCTGGATTTCTTAATGGCTCCTCAGCTAACTCTCCTTATGGCAGTAAGTGTCTATTTTTGGTAACACATCATCATATAGATTCATATTTACTACAAAATCAACTCCTTGCATTGTTTTGATTTCCTCTGTTGTCAGCTACTGGATAAAAGGAGGGGTGACTCTGGAGGCTGGACGTAAAAATGAAAATAATAAATTGATCTGTTTGTGCCAGAATACAATCTCAGATAGAGAAAAAAATAAATAATAAAAAAAAGAACAAACAAAACAAAACTAAACAAAAAAAAACCAAAATAAAAATTGGACTGCGCAATTCGTAACAAAAGTCCAACACAAAAGAGTTTGCCTGTTATCCAGAGAGTGGCCAAGCCAAGGCATTTCATTTTTATTTTTTTATATATATTTTTTTTCTATATATATATATATCTCTATATATATTTTAAGAGGCAAGGCCCTATCACTCTCTTTTTCCGTGTTTGCCGTGAAAACCTCAATCTGAGTCCTGATTATTTTTGCTTTATTGCAGTAGTGCCGTCAAGCCCTACCATGGCAGCCTCTTCGGTCACCCTCCCTTCAAACTGTAGCAGTACACACGGCATTTTCTCATTCTCACCTGCCAATGTCATCTCTGCAGTGAAACAAAAGAGCGCCTTCGCTCCTGTTGTCAGGCCCCAAGCCTCTCCTCCACCATCTTGCACCAGTGCAAATGGAAATGGACTTCAAGGTGAGCCTGATCTCTCTCAATTTTCTCTCTGCTGCTTCTATTTTTTTTTATTTTTTTTTTTTTGGTGTTTTTTTTCTTGGGGAGAAAGGTACCTGGCTGGTTTTGTAAGTGCTCTTGTAGTGATGCAAAAGCAGGGGGAGAAGCAGGGTAGCGTGAATGGTTTTCTGAGATTTTCAGGTTTTTAGTTCATTTTTGATGCTTGCATTAGAGCAAACACCAGTTGTTTTTCTGGTATTTTCTCTTAGGAGTTTGTGCCTTAAGTTTGAAGGGAGGACTGTATCCCTGAATGCCTCTTGGAGGGTTTGTGTAGTCCTGGTGTTTATATGTTTTCTGAACACATTTCTGTGGATGTTTGAGCCCAGCAGTGCTCTGGCAGGACACAGTGTGATTTCCTCACTTTATAGAGGGTGCAGTAGTGATTTTAAATATGTCAAGTTAATATAAATCAGGTTAAGCCCTTACTGAGTGGACTAAGCTTCCTTGGACTAGGTAGCCCTGTACGCAGTGGTTTGCATGCTCTGGCGGTCCCAGCCCTTACTGTGGTGTTAGAGTGGTTACACACCTAAATGAACAAAATATTTAATTAGGGCAGGCAATTCTTATTTATTTATTTTTAAAATCCATGTGATTTCATGTGAGTAACACAAGGAGCAACTGATAAATCAGTGGCAGAATGTCCGTGGTCACCTGCAGGGTGGGGGGCAGGAGGAATTACAACACAGTGTGAGAACAAAAACACAAACAAAGGGGTCACCCTACAAAGGAAGACTCATGGCCTATTTTGCCACTTCTAGGGGGTATTTGGACATGCAGAAGGTGAGGCTGGAGGCGCACTAGAATCATTGGGAAGGTTGGTTTGCCTCTGGTGGAGTCTCGGTGCACAGTGCAGTAAATTGAGGCACTTCAGATCCCATTGAAACCAGGAAGGGTTGAGGGCAGTCTCATCCCAGAGGTCGTCACTCCTCTTGACTTCCTCAGTTAAGCAGCAGCAGCAGCAGCAGCAGCAGCAGCACAGGATTATTTATTCTTTGTATCACCATGACACCCATAATCCAACCAGCACTCACAGCAAACAGATGAGGGGGATTTTAATTTGCTAAAGCAGTTCTGGACATCTGCATTTTGTGGGGTGCTGGAGGCACTTTGGAGAGATTTCATCCCAACCCCACAGAACTGCCAGTCCACCCCAAATCCACTCCAGGATCTCAAAATGAATCTTTCTGTAGCTTGCTCTTAGCTTCTTGGCCCCAAAAAAATCATCTGAGACCTTGTTATGCACTCAGGTCAACAAATCCAGATACACAAACTCATTGTAGCATAAATTCTAAAGGAGAGGATAATTAAATTAACGGGTTTTTTGTGTATTTCTTTAGTGAGAGCTTCACTGTGTTACTACTGTAAGTAGAAAACTACATCCATATTCTTAGAAAAGATAATCCATTCATAAAAAAACCCCAGTGTCCTACTTTCCTCTCTTTGTAAGAAGACACTGGTATGAAAAATAAATGCAGAAATAAAATAATGAATGAAAAGTAAAAATAAGAGAATAAAAATGAAATAAGTAAAAAAATAAACATAAAATAATAGGCAAAAATAAAATAAAAAATTAATACTATAAATGTGGTAACATATGGCTTAGATGTAAGGCAGGAAGATCAACTAATTGATTTTGATTTATTCTGAAAAACACAATTATTTAAAGGTCTAAATTAAAATAATCCAAGTTTTTGCCAGTTCAGTATGTGAATAAGGAGCTTCCTGTCATATACTCAAGGTTTTAGGTACTTACAATCTCTAAATTACCTCAAAGTGGGGTTTTAAGGAGAACTGAATGCCTGCACTGGGCACATAATGTCCCTTGGCAGCTCCTCAAGCCCCCAGTAATTGCACATCTCCATCCTCAGGTACAAAATGCTTTTTGTATAGAGCTCAGAAGATGACTTGGAACCAGCCAATACGGACTTGTTAAATAGGTCATGAATTCAGCTCTGAAGCTGAGCCCAGCCTCGCCTTGCACTAAGCATTTTTCATTCCCAGAGAGCCCAGTGAAGACCTAATGATGCCTTCTGCCCCTGATTTTTGGGTGCTGCAATCCCAACAGCAGACTTGGTGTCATCCTTTTGGGTTTTGGGTCAGCAGCTGAACTGAAAATCAAGTGTTGAAAATAAATAGATCATATGTAGATAAATAAAAAATTAATCAAATAAAAACTGTTGATTTTTCCCTGTCAGCTGAACCTGAATTGTTTTGTGTTGAGCAGAATGACCCAGAGAAACAGGCAGAATTCCTTCTGGCCTGGTAATTAGAGCAGCAACTTCCAGGGCTGTGGCAAAAAAAATAAAAATTGCATAATTTATGCAAAGTACACAGCACCACAAGGTGATGCTCAGTATTGTGGGAACTAGGGAACTGACGTGGAATCATAGAATCCTGGAATGGTTTGGGTTGGAAGGGACCTTGAAGACCCTCTAGTTCCAATTTTGGGCAGAGACACCTCCCACTATCCCAGGGTGCTCCAAGGGCAGTCCAGCCTGGCCTTGGACGCTTCCAGGGATGGGGCAGTCCCGGCTTTCCCTGTGCCACCTCCCTCCCTCAGGAGTCCTCTGTGAGTTCCTTCACCATCCCAGCAGAGGCACCATCCCTTTTTCCACCCAAAGCTTTGAGTCAATTCAGACTGAACTCATAAAAGCCCCCAGATTGACAACGCTTCTTTCACCCGTCCATCCTCACAGACCTCTGGCCTGAGCTGCAGCCAGGGCTGAGGAGCAGGACAGGGATGAGTTTGTCAGCTCCTTCCCTCATCAGACTTGTTTAAGAAAAGCCACCAACACTCCTGTGTTAGTACCTATTTACACTGCATTTGATACATAGAGTTCATTAGGGAGTTTCTGCTTCTTCCTTCCTATTTTCTTAGTCATTTGTTGACAGGGAACTCTTTTTAAAGTTTAATTAGTTGCTTTCTGGACTCTGTACAATCACCTCGGGAGTTTTCTGATCAGCACATTTTCTACATTAAGTTAAAATATGGAATTTGAGAGCTGCAGTCCAACTCAGCTGAAGTTTTTTTTGGTGATCTTCAAGTACAGAGTCTCATTTTAGGGCAGGATGAGATGGAGCTGAGTGACAGCTGAGGAGATGTCACTGTTAGGAATGGTCACATTCAGTCAAACCAAGAGGACAGTAAGAGCTCAAGGTCACTGGTGCTGCATAAGAGGCAAATCCTGTGGTTTGTGGATAAGGAGGGACTTGGATAAGAATGGATGAGAATTGAGACAAGGGTGGTGCTTTTGCAGGGATTTGGGTGTTAATTGACCCCTCCCTGGTGGGTAAACCACTGTAGGGTATCTCTGTGTGGGAAAAATGCTCCTTGTGGTACATCTAAGCTGGGGAGAACAGCAGAACTAAGCAGTTCCAGCTGGACCTCAGGGGGGTTGTTTTGTCTCCTAACAAAGAATTAAACAGAAGTTGAGCTGCTCTAACTTGTGGCTGGTGCTGATGCAGCCCTGAGCATCAGGACTACCCGAGCCCACCACACCAGAAGCAGAATCTTGCTGCCTGTAAGCACAACCCCAAAACTCGCTCTGTGCTGCAGGACCTACTGCCCAAGAGTGAACATGGAGATGTCTGTAGGTGACACTTTTTTTGGTGAAGAGATCCAAGACACCTTCTAGAGGAAGGAGTCCCTGCTCATAGCAGGGGGATGGAATGGGATGGTCCTTAAGACCCCTTCCAACCCCAACCATTCTGGGATTCTGTGATTCAACGATGAAGACAGAGGTTAAGAGTAAAACGGACAGCCTGGGGAGGTCTCAGAGAGGTCAGGCTGGGGGCAATGCCAGCCAGGGCTGGTGTTTACTCCTCCCCCTTGCTGCACCCACGCCACCTGCATGTCCATCGTCAGCCTGGGGAGGGCCAGCTCAGAGGCTGCAGCTCTTGGGGGAGACACCTCTCTCCCTCCTGTCCCCAGGGCCTGACTCACTCCTGTGAGTAAGCCTACAAAAAAGGGCTTTTGGGCCATGTCCAAGAAGCCACAATCTTGTTGACTCTGCGTGACCTCCACAGTCTATGAGCAGAAAGTCAAGTACTCACACGAAATTTTTAAGAGCAGGATCCTACCATGTGTGTTCCTTAGGGTAGAGAGTCTTTTCCTGTTTAAAACAATGAACATTAAAGGTAGAAAAGAAATTTTTAGTGGGAGACTACTGGCTCGCTGCAAAGTTGGAAGCACAATATCTGTTCAAAATTTGGTTTTCAATTGTAATTTACTTTCTATAGATTGTGAAAGATATTGCTCTCTGGTTATTGGACTATAATGCACAGCAAAAGGCTCTCTATATTCTTTTAAAATTGCATCCTGCTTAATTTTCTGGTCTTCCTCCAGATGAAAGTATTAAAATTATTATTAAAAAACTCACCAGCTCATTTTTCTTTAAGAAGGCGTTTGGTATCAATTTGCACAGCAGGAAGCTCAGTGCGGAAATTCACAATTGTCAAAGATTGCTACTAAAATAAATTGTGAAATACATGTCTGGAGCACCAACCTTGCACCCTCCTCAGACTGTGCCACAGAGAGAGCTCAGCAAAAACGGTTAAATTAAAGAACTGAGATATTTTTTCTTTCCCCCAGAAAAATATGGCAGCGGATAATTTAAATCTTCACACAGCAGAATCATAGGATGGTTTGGGTTGGAAGGGACCTTAATGCCCACCCAGTGCCACCCCAGCCATGGCAGGGACACCTTCCCCTGTCCCAGCTGCTCCAGCCCCAATGTCCGGCCTGGCCTTGGGCTCTGCCAGGGGTGGAGCAGCTGATGGTTGAATTGCAGCACGAAGCACTGAGGAGATGGTTTAGTGGTGAGCCACGAGTGTTTGTTGATGTCGGACTTGACCTTAAAGGTCTTTTCCAACCTTAATGATTCTGTGATTCCTTGACAACTGTTCTTTAAAATGATCTCCTGCACCCCAGATAACCAGACTGGCATGGTGACAGATTTGCTGCTGGCTGAATCCCACAGGAGAGGCCAAACTGGGAGCAGGGGTTTGGCAGGTCCAAACACAGGGCGAGGTCATCTGCTGGCCTGGGCTCTGAAAGGTGGAACAGAGGAGATTTAGTCAGGAGTTCTTTTGAGGGTGGTCAGGCCTTGGCAGGAGCTGCCCAGGGGAGTTTGGAGTGCCCATCCCTGGAGGTGTCCCAGGAATTGCTGGAGGTGGCACTCAGGGCTCTGGGCTGGGGACACGGTGGACATTGGGCACAGCTGGGACTTGGTGATCTTGGACACCTTTTCCAACCTAAATGATTTTGTGATTCTCTGAAAACATGATAAGGAAACTGAATATTTAGGTAGAAAGGCTCTCTGCCAATATGCCAAAGAACCCACTGCCCTCCAGTTAAATTTTGTAACTTCAGTTGCTGGTTAGGTTTAAAACCTTCATTATTATGAATGTTGCAAAATTATGACTTCAGTTTCAATTTTGACATATTTGACACGTTTAACTGGGGAGAAAAATGGCAGAGTTGGAAGGCTTTATCCTGTTTGAAGAGCATCACCTGATCTGTGTTGTAGAGAGGTTTAAATCCATGTGAA
>NC_142208.1:35019823-35059823 GCF_049639895.1 Pseudopodoces humilis | reverse complement strand
TGCAAACTGTTCCACTCTGAGTGTGTGTCTGTGTATCATGTTTAAGCGGCGGCATAATCAGATGCATCCCACTAAAAAAATAAGCTGGATTTTAGGGATGAAAGTCTGCCTGATGCCTACTGGCGCTTTTCCTTTTAGTTTTATTTCAAAGGTTTGAATAATGAGCATCTAAATGGTTCCTCTAACTTTCAACAGCAAGGAAAATACAAAAGGAGAAAACCCACATATGACAATTCCTAGAGCAATCCACCACCTACGACACATCTGGGTAAGAGCCCTGCTGAGGAAATATGTTGTGTCAGCCCACAGTGAGTTTAGACACAGGAAGATGATAAAAATTCCTTAATCAAAACGAAGGAATAAGAGTCTCTAAAAGTACATGCCAATTATTGCAGAGCAGCTTTTAAAAGTCTTTCAAGCTTTTAAAGATTATTCAAAGCACTTGAAATAGGCTTCAATCTAATGCCTCATTTCATTGCATTAAACAGCCTAGTTAATAAAGAATCAATATATTCAAAGGGCAAGGTTATCTTTTGTCTATAAGGGGTGGTGTCATTCTGAACCTTTTATAGTTCAAATGCTGAAAAAGACCTCATGAAATCCATACTCATCAAGTGGGTCAACTAGAGCAATAAAGAGGCCTCTGAAAGAATGGCTGCACTCCTTTAAAACAACTATAAGTCTTATCTCCCCGCATAGTCCTCGCCAGGCTCCGCCAGAAAATGTCAATTTCTCATCAAGACAAGAGCCCCGGCGATAATTTTTTTCCAGAGAATACACACAATTAGGAGAATGCAGAAAGGCCCCACCAGTGATTTGTAGCTTATTATGTCACCGGCGGGCCGCGATCCGCCGCTGAGCAGATAATAAGGGCTGTTGATAACCGAGGTGTCAATACAGCCCAGAGTGATTTTTGAATGCGAGCCCTTGTGCCGCGCCTCCCCTCTGGCGCAGATCGCGGGGCCGATAACCGCGCGCGCCCCGCAATTAATGCCCTGAATCAACGCCACAAAGGAGCCCCCATTCTTTATACTCCCTGAGACAATTCCCCGCTTTACCCTTCAAGGAGTTCTTTTATGTGCGAATAAGGTTGCTTTTAATGAAATTGAAACTCATCAGAGGAAATCAAAACCCTCAAATCAGATTACAAATTGATTTTTTTTTTTTTTTTTTTTTTGGCCACTTGTCGTTGCTCGATGCAGTGCCCTAAGTTTTACAGGAAAGGGAAGAGAAAGCACCCAACAACCTCTAAACTAAAGCATGCAAAGGAGGAACGCTCCTGAAGTCCCACAAGTCATAAAAAGTTTTAAAAAGTTGCTGGTATTCTTCAAAACTCTATCTTTACCCAGATACCTCACAAAACACCAAAGTTGTAATTAATTGATTAAATGAACTGTTCTAGAACTTAAAATTGTAGAAATTAAATAATGAAACCCAAGCCGTTTCCCTTTCTCATATGCAATACTAAATTTCATTGATAGGTAGATTATCAAATATAATTTCTCAGTTCTCCGGTCAAAATTAACCGATGGAGGAGCTGAGACCTCCTGGTGTGGGACCCCGCTTCAGCTGGTGACTCACCAGAGCACTCTGGCCAGCTGAAATGTGACAGTGACAGAGGTGATGCAGTTGTGGCTCCATTCTATTTCTTAAACATTTTATTTCTTGAACATTTAAACAAAGCAACAGTTGCACTTCATAGTTTTGTTTTCTCTTTGTTGGCTTCCTGCTAATACTGAAAGGACGTAATGAATTAAAGGGTGCAGTTAATTAGTCACAAAATTGTACATTTTTGGTACAAAGCTTTGAGAGGGTTTTGGTTATGTGACACTTTGTTTGCATTTATCTTTAAATAAATGAAGCTGTTTGAGAAATGACTTTGTAGCAAAAGACAGCAAGTACCTCCAGACTGCACAGGGGTGGTGAGGGTGCAAGGAAATTATCTGGAAGCTGTTTTGCTTCAACCAGACGAACATCACAGATTTCCTACTGTGTAAAATCTAAAATAGAAATGTCAGTTGAAAAAAAAGGAAACTGAATTGGGCTAGAATTGGTGTCAAGAGTTGCCCTCTATCTCTGAGAAAATATGGGATGGAAATATCAAGGGGAAGATGGAGAGAAGAAAGGAGGAAGAGGTGAAAAAAAATTGTACAATGAAACCAAATAAAGTTGTATTTAATAATCTCCTTCCGTGTGCCATGGAATTCTGTTGCGGGAGCAAGTTCTTGGGGTGTCTCTGGGATTGTTTGGGTGGGAAGGGACCCCAAATCCCCCCCATCCCACCCCAGCCATGGCAGGGACACCTTCCCCTGTCCCAGCTGCTCCAGCCCCAATGTCCAGCCTGGCCTTGGGCACTGCCAGGGATCCAGGGGCAGCCCCAGCTGCTCTGGGCACCTGTGCCAGGAACACTTTTCCTCCTTAGGACAGCTCTAGGTCCAGGCTCTTGTGTCCACAGACATAAAATAAACAGTAATGAGTAGAAATAATTTTAATAGTAATATTAATAGTAGTAATAGTAATAGTAGTACCAATAATAATACTGCTCTTCTTCTTCTTCTTCTTCTTCTTCTTCTTCTTCTTCTTCTTCTTCTTCTTCTTCTTCTTCTTCTTCTTCTTCTTCTTCTTCTTCTTCTTCTTCTTCTTTTTATTATTATTATTATAACATCCAATAACCATTTCACAAGTTTATTTGGACAGACCAGTTCAATCCATGGTGCTTCTCCACCTTTTTTGGTTTATCTTAGAGTAGGTCATGACTCCAAAAAATGCTGTAGTGTCCAAGTATCTCTGCCAAGGACTTCCAAGATTTCTCCTCAACAATTTCCTCGCTTATTCCATCCCTTAAGCACAGCCTGAAAAACTTGACAGAGGTTGAGCAGTGTTTAGGGACCAGCCAGAGGCTCTGAGGCACCAAGGGGTGAAGCCAAGCCTATGGGTGAGCTTGGGTGAGCTCACAAATCTCAACAAATCTTAACAAATCCCTGAAGCTGTTAGCAGGGGCCCAAGGATATCAGTACTTAGCAAAATATAAACATAAATGATGTTTTTTTTTTTAATTAGGAAGCAACTCAGAGATGCAGAGATGTTTCAAAGCTCTAAACCGGTATTAACTGCCCCAAACCTGATGAAATAATGTTTTACAGAGGTCCAAGCCAAGCCATCCTTTCCCACCTCAGGCCCTTTCCAGGGATTTGTCAGGATCCTTCAGCACTTCTGCCCTGAGCAGTGACAGAGCACAGGGAAAATACAGACTAAGAGCAGTACTTTAAACAAAAAATTGTGTCCTGGAACAGCCTATTCAGGGCATTGCACATAAAGATTTCAAAAATCCTCTGCTTTTGGTGGTTGTAAAAGGCCATGACCAAGTAACTGGAATGGCTCAAAAATAATAAATACAGAAATAAATACAGAAATTAATAAATACAGTTGAGCCATTAGCTATATTTACATTAGTGATGTGCGCCAGAAATCTGCAATACATAATTTTAAATTTGGTTTTCTTTTTCCTAAATTAGCCTGGAAAGCAGCTACCAGGTTTATGCTCGTGCTGGCCTGGTACAGCCCCCAAGTATTATAAAAGAACCTATGGGATCTTTATCAAGGGGAGAGATTTTTCTCCCAAACTGTGATGGGGAGAGTTTATTTAGCATTCTTCTGATGTCTCAGGGTCACAGAATGGTTTGGAGTAGACAGGACCTGAAGGATGACCCAGTGCCATGGGCAGGGTGTGCCGTGTCCCACCGTCCCAGGCTGCTCCAAGCCCTGTCCTGGGACACTCCGGGGTGCTGAGGTTGGCATTTCACCCACCAGCATGGAGCAGTGCTGAGGCTGCCGTGGGAGCGAGCCCAAGGAAAAGAATTGCTTTTGTAAATAATTCAGATTTAATGCAGAATAGTTTTAGGCAGATGACACTTTGGGAGTCATCTCGAGATGGTCCAGGTGACTGAGCTGGCAGGATCCAGCTCAGCACCTGGAGCCAGAGTTTTTGCAGTGGCAAATTTGGTGACAGTGATTTCACCAACGACAGAGTTGGGTTGTTTTTCTCCTCTTCGTTTCAATGTATTCATCTGGCCCAGGTCAATGACAAATTCACTCAGAACTGAAAACATGATTGAGAGTTGGGAGAGCAGAAAATGTGTTTTCCTATCTATGAATAAAAAAATAAATTTGAAAGGATAAGATCTGCTGGGTTTTAATATCTTAAGGATGTGATGATCAGAAACCACCTATTAATTTTTTTTACTATAGATAATAATATCTCCTTTGTATATTAACTTTATCAGTGAAATTAATTAATGAAATTTATCATTCAGGTGCAGAATATGCTCCTTGAATTTGCAGCCAGCTCTATTTTGGTAGGTCTGGTTAACTGATGGAATTAATGCTGTTCTCACCACAGTGGTACTGAACTCTCATTTCCATCCAAAAAGAACTTGACAACTCATATAATAAAAAAGAAATAAAACATTCTGCATTCTCATCCCTACAAAGATATAAACCACATAATCAGATCACAAAATATAATTGCATACATGAATGTAAATAAATTAAATAACAGGGAGAGCTCCCTGATCAGTCAAAGGAAGTGCAAATTCAGTAACGCTCTTAGATTTGAACAAAAACAGTTAAATTTGTTGATAATGGGAATAATCTCCCCTTAGGAGAATGAGCTGACATTCTCAGGGAAAAATTAATAAAAGATAGATCAGATGGTACATTTTCCCTCATTTTCAGTGAAAATCATATTTGAAAACCATTTTGGATGGGGATAAGATTGAATTTTCTATACATTTTGGGAGAAACAGACTTGTGTTTTTCTCAAAAATTTTTTTTGTCCTTCTAGTCAAGTTTTGGGTTCTTCTTTTCCCCCTCTTTCTTTTTCCTTTCCTTTTTTTCCCTTGCCATCCCCCTGAAGTGGGTGTTCGGGGCAAGGTGGTGAGTGGCCAGATGTCAGAGGAGCAATGGGAGAAGGAGAAGGGTTCATATCTGAATGTATCCCTAAATAAAGTTATCCTATGAGCCTCAGCCTTTTGTCTTTTCTTTTACAGAAACCCACCCTTCCTTTTCCTTCCCTTGACCCATATCTTCCCACAAACTGGGATTTAGCAATTTCACTCCTCAGGCTGCTTATTAAAACCTCCTCGTGTCTCGGTTTCCCAGCAGAGCCCTCCTGTCACCGGCCCTGTTTGATCTGGAGCTGAACATGGGAACGGTAAAATCTGGGATCAGTGCAGTCATTCCCAGCAGCCCATCCGGGCTCTTCCCAAGCTGTGTGGGGAAGAGCACTGATGCCCAGCTTTTTCCTGCACTGGGGGGACATCTTTGGGTCACGTTTTTCTGCTACCAGGTGATGTGAAGGAGGTGCAATATCACAGAATTGCGGAATGGTTTGGTTTGGAAGGAACCTTAAAGCTCTTCCTGTTCTAACTCCCTGCAGGGACACCTTGCACCAGACCAGGCTGCTCCAAACCCATCACACACCTGGGCAGGCCTGTGTGTGCTGCAGCCTGCAACAACTTAGGTCTAACACCTTTTTTTTTCTTTTTTTTTTTTGCCTTTCAAATCATTAAATTGTTTTTTAAATCCCAACTCCTCGGGGGTCATGGGATACAGGAGATCACAGGTGTTTGGTGAGCTGCTGGAGAAGTTCAGTTCCAGCCCCTGAGGGCGAAGCTGTGACACCACACCTGCTGATCTCCTGAAATTCTCCTCTTTGGGCTGAGTTTTGCTGTCTCACTGAAGCTAAGCTGTGCCTAGCCCAGCCTGGCCTTTGCTCAGGAAGAGGCTGAGCCCGAGCTCTCTGCCAGCCAGTCATGGAGCACCTGGAGCATGGATGGCAGGTGATGTTGGATGTTTGATGTTTCCAACAAGGCAAATCCGCTCACCTTTCACCACCCCTCCCCTCAGCCCTCACTCAGCGGCTCATCCTGGGCTCATCGTGAGGGATAACCCATCCCAGTTCCTTGGAACACGTGATGTGGATCCTTGGAAGCCACCTTGGATCTATCCCAGTGAGGTACAGGCACAGCAATTAGTAAAATCAAGGTGTATTTCCTACATCATGCAGCTGGGGGCATTTTGCAACTCATTTCGCCAGAGAAAAACTTGTTATTTAATTGCCTTGGCTGCTGCTGGATCAGATTCAAAATGAGTGGGAATATCAGGTCCTGCCAGATATATTCAATCATATTCCTGCTTTTTTTCCCTGACTGGATCCAGCGTGCCAGTGAGCAGTGAAGCAGTTAAATATGGACATGTGAATTCCAGCAACGCTGAGATTTCAAACTTAACACCCCACCAGGATGAACGAGGAAAACGAGCATCTCCCTCCACTCTCATCCTGTCCCTGTGGCGAGTTTAAGGGCGAAGAGAATTCACAGTGGTTTGGCCAAATGGTGCAAGTCGGGTATTTCCTATTCACCCTGATAAACCGAGAATAGCATCTCCTGCAGCCTCCAGATAAATAAATAATAATAATTTTAAAAAGCCTGCCAGAATTCAGAATTATGAGGTGAGGTGAGGCTGGTGGGCATGGTGGAGATGGGGCACAGTGGCACTGTCCCCCCTGGGTGGGATGGGGCATTTCCCACCGCCACAACCCTGCCCAAGTGAAACTGAGTGGAGAAAGGGGGAAAAAAAGAGACATCTAAATGAGTCCAATACTGATTATTAAGTTCCTGAGAGGCAATCTAATTTAGCTATATAAAATCATGAAAGGGGAAGAATTAATTGATACTAATGAGTTATATGAGATAGCATCATAATTAATTCCTAAATAGAAAGAGGACATAGGCTGGAGCGAGGGGGGGATCAGACTGGCCTATATATTATAATAGATTACAGAGACTACTTGAGAGGAGAAACAAACTGCCAAAGTCAGAGTGGGATGGAGTTAGGAAGTCTTTGCCAATGCAAAGAAAAGTCTTTCCAGCCGATGCTGAAAGCTGGGAAGTTCAAGGACCACTTTGGCATGTCCCTGCTGGTCCCTCTGTGGCATTTGCACCAGCCCTGGCCTGGGATGTCCATCAGGGAGCACAAGCACAACCCGTGCTGGTGGTTGCTGGGGTAACTACAGAGATTTAATTTGATTTCCTCCCCCTAAATGGTATGGTGAATAAATAAGTGCATAATCCCACGGAAACTTCACAGAGCGCTACAGATTCCAACATTGGTGCACCAACTTGGACAAAAAATTTGGGTGTGATATTTGGAGCCAAGCTGCCTTTTTTCTGCTCCATTTTGGGTACAGTTACTCCTTTGGGGGACAAATCACAGCTGACCGCTCATAGGCTGGGAGACCAAAACCTATGATGAATCACAGGAACTAAATTATATAAGGACAGGGCATTGTTTCTGTAAATTCCATAAAATCATCACCACGTCCTGACTCCGTGTCCACCGACACAATTCAGAGACCTCTACAGCCTTTCTCCTGAAAACCAATATTAGAAATTGTGCTTTGTTTTTGTTCTCCATCTTAGGTTTAGTTTGCAAAAAAATTCAGTTGCTGCTGCAGGGTAGAGCTCAAAGTACTCAGTGTTGGGTGCTCTTTTAGAGGGGAAATAACGGAAAACTATTTTGATTTTCATAGTTGTGTTCACTAAGAGAAAAAAAAATAGAGGAGAGCTGGAGAGGGATTTTGGGCAAGGGCCTGGAGTGCCAGGACAAGGGAGAATGGCTTTGGACTGCCAGAGAGCAGAGTTAGACGGGATATTGGGAGGAAATTAAATATTATCATATAATGTAAACCAGGAGTGGGATGGAGCCAGGCAGAGAAATGGAAATGGGGTAGAAAATCAGTAATTTAGATGTGAGGAGCTGATGTTCATCAGCCTCAAATTACTACTGATGGCTTCTCCTAAGATTTAACTTCATCCTTAAAATACCTCTGGAATTGTCAAAATCAGTGCTAGCCTGGTGATCTCTTCCCAGTACAAATAAATTAAACATTAAATGGAAATAATGTGTGGATTTCCAGCTTTGGGTTTGCTGCCCAGTTTAGTGCTGCCACTGGTGCTTCTTCCTCATGACAAATTCACAGTGATGAATGTACCAAACAGGCCACAGTGGTTCTGAAAATCACACTTAAATTTGATGGAGGGCCAAGGCAGTAGATTACAAAAGTATTTGAGCAGGAGAAATATTTGAAGGAGGATGAAGGAAATGGTAAAGGATGAGGATGAATAAAATAATGAAAATTAACAAAGTGATGGTTGAGAGAATGATGAAATAAGTGATAAAGATGAAGAAAAATACAGTAAAAATTAAGAAAATGTAAACAATGGTGAAGAAAATTATTAAATAAATGGCGACAATGAAAATTATGGAGAAAAAGAAGACGAGGAAAATGTTGAAAAAATGATGAAATTACTAAAAATAGGAAAATTATTAAAAAAAAATACAAAGATGAAGAAAATGATGAAATAAATGATGGAGATGAAGAGGAAGAAAAGATGAGGAGGAAGAAAAGCTTTCACATTTCTCAACCAGAGCCACCCCAACAGGCTTCCCACCGCCGGATCCCGCTCGCAGGTGGAAAAGCCGCTCGGACGCCGGCACAGAGCTGCTGATAAATCTAATCCTGAAGGATTGGAAATGAGGTAAAAGAAATTCTGATGAAAATTATGTACATGTACTTTGACAAGCTCATAAACACTGCAGCCATGATAAGTTTTCTTATTTTTTTTTTTTTTTTTTTAAGACCCGACACAACTGTGTAAGCCCAAACTCTAATTTTTACAGCCCTGGGTTTGGAGATCTGTCATTGGGAGATATAATGGAAAGAATAATTGCCTGGTGGCTGCACAAACAGGAGATGTGTTGTCAGGCTGCAGTTTGGAGGCTACATCTGGCTTCGGAAATGATTGATGCTGTCTCTGTGTGTGATTCAGGAAACCATTTTTTCTCCTTTCTATTTTTTTTTTTTTTTTTTTTTCCTCCCCCCGCTAACACAACCACCACGCCGAACCTTCAATTAAATCAGTATTAAAGAAAACTTTTGATTTATTCCTCCTGCACGGCGGCGCTGCGGCCGGGCAGCGCGCAGCCCTCGCGGCCGCGGCGGGCACGTGATTCCAATTTGAAATTAAAAAGTCATGTCTGAATAACACAACAGCATTCTCATTTCCTAATACTCTGCTTTTTACTACTTTGCATTCAACTGTGAAAAGTCTTTTAAAACTCTGAACAGCAGTAAAACTTGAATGAATTTTTGACCCATTATTGCATAGCGGGTGCGCTTTCCAAGTTGGAGAGACTGCCAAGTTCTCCCCACCTAATATTTCCACTTTAATTGTGCCACTTGAGAAATTTACGTGCCTCAAAATATGGCATGAATCTTACGCTTATTGCAGTATCATTAGCAGCAACATTTAAGCAACATCTGTGTGCTATAGAACTAATTGAAGTAGCAGAAGTGGCAGCTGTAAATCCACAGGAAGATGGCAGTTTGCACCCAGCACTGCTGAGTTAGCGGGTAACTGTCAGCCTGTTCCTGCAATCTGCTCTCGAGGACTACGGTACAGGCACACAATGTCCAAAAAAATACAGCGAGGAGGCTAATGATCCTATTAACCACTTTGCTGCACCAATTTGGCTGTTTTTCCAGTTTCCTTGTTGGATTTCATTATATATTTCACCGTTCCAGTAAAGAAGTCCAGTATGAGACGTGCTCGCTTACTTAAGTGGGGGGGTGGGGAAGCTCCTGCTCAGTCGAATCAACACACAAACGACTCTTTTTCTTCCTTTAAAATTCCATTTATTTCACCGCCTTTTCCATTGTTTAATTTTTCTTCATCACGCACGCCCGGGTGAAAAAGAACTTTTCCCAACTGTTAATGGTGGTATTTAAAGCGATGACATTTTCCTCCCCGGGATGTAACATTTCCAATAATCAATAAAGCTGGAGGCACAGGAGGGGAGGGGAAAGTCTTTTTTTTAGGTGCGAGGGTGGAAGCACATCTTCATGGGGGCCGGGAACGCTGTGCGTGGCCGGCTGCACGCCAGCCCGGGCACTGATTGCACTAATTGGTGATTACAGAGGGAGGAAGGTGTTTCAAGCAGCATGTCCTGGTATTACCGACTAATCCAGGCGCGGGGTTCAGAGCCGCTCCTTCCATCTTCATTTGCGCCTTGGGTGGGGAAGAGCAGGTTCAGCAGCCTGGCACGGACGCTCACAACGGAATTGAACAGGAAACAGGGATGGTTTGGGGCGAGGGCAGTGGGGTTTTGGAGGCCACATCCCCCCACTGCCACCGGCCACCTGCATCCCGGCCATGGCACGGCCCCAGGGAGCCGGGAAGGCACCGCTGGAGGCCCCTTGCCATCATCTGCTTGCCAAGAGCCCAAGTTCATTAGAGGCCCGGCACGTCCGCGGGGCCACCATGTGACAGGCCGGGAGCCACCGGTATTTGTTGTCTTAATGCACAAGTACTCGGGGACTGGACTGATAAGGAAAAAACTGTTCGGAATCTGCTGCTCTACACGCTCAGGGTGGCACGGGCCAGCGCGATATTGAAAATCAATAGTCACGTGGTGGTTTAAAGGTTAGAGGTCCCCTGAATTAACTTTCTTGTACTAAATTACCAGATCTGTTTATTTATTTATTTCCCTACCTGCCTCTTTATTTATTTTTTTCCCTTTTTTGCAGTGACTGGGGGGGATGCGCTGGCTTTGAAGGGACGCGCTTTGCACCCGGAGCGAGGAAACAGAAAAGCCTTTTCATACTTGGTGTGAGGATTTAAATGGGAGGATTTTAATAATGAGAAAATTTAGAAGACACAGAGCAATGTCCAAAATAGCAATGGAGCCATGAACATTGGTACTGGCCTGAAAATTAAAATGCTGCTTCAGCTTTTTAACTCACATCCGTGCAGTTCCTGCATTTGTGCGTCATGTAATATTTAAATTAATCCATCTTTTATTGCTAACAGTGTTTGGAAAATGTAAAGGAATGTTATTATTTACAGTATTTATTTGTTAGGAATGAACAATATTGTCACAAATAAATCGAGATATTAGAGTCAAAGCTTGTGAAGATATAACATTGCTTTTCACCACTGAGCACAGTGCGCTCCCAAGGACTCCTCCAGTGTGGAGCTGCTCACACTGGAAGCACATTCCTGACAGGTCTTTAGCTCCTCTGCTTTCAGGTACTGCAAAACCCATATTATGCTTTTTTTTCGCTGAGTAGATTTGTTATTTTATTTATTGCTATGTTTTCGTTCCCCAGGTACGCTGGCAGATGGGTTTTCAGTACTGCAGGATCACAGAACATCCTGAGCTGATGGGGGCCACAAGAACCAGCAAAGTCCAACTCCTTGAATATTGGAATGCTGGATGTTTGCAGCCTGGCTTGGTGTTCCTCAGAAGGACCAACGTGGATCTGGGTCCCAGCTGCCCACTGAACACAGCAGGAGCTTTGGGATTTGGCAAACCCACTGAGGGACCATTAACCACCTTGGCAAATCCCAGGATGGGTGGGAAGAGACCCCAAATCCCCCCCATCCCACCCCAGCCATGGCAGGGACACCTTCCCCTGTCCCAGCTGCTCCAGCCCCAATGTCCAGCCTGGCCTGGAAGTGGCAGCAGCAGTGCCAGGGGCTCTGGGGGGCTCCCCTGGATGCCCCCACCCCTTTCCCATGGGAACACCCCAGGGCAGGGGCAGCCCTGGGTTCTGTCCCCTTTGTGCCACCTGACCCCTCTGGGTGGCCACAGGGAGGGAAGGTCTGAAGCAGCCACCGAGGCTTTGAAGCACCAGAAGTGGCAGGAAAAAAACACTCCCAGGAATTTTAGACACTGCAAAAGATTTTTCTTTCTGGGTCAGAGGCACTTCTCCAAAGCCTTTTTTTCCTAGAAATACTCGGCTGTTTTAAGATTTATTGATTGCTACAGCTTAAATCTAATTTTCTCTTATCACAGTGTGTCCGTATCCGTGTGTGCTGTCCCAGCCAGGAAGGGACACCAGGGTACTGCCACCAACAGGGCACTGGAGGTGGGCCAGGGGCATAAATAAAGTCCAAAATAAGGGGAAAGATCAAAGGTAACCACTGAGGTCTCATTTCTGGACTAAATGAAGCACCTCTAAAAAGAAATTCCAAACCACATGTTGTAGGATTTTTCCAGAGAAATACCAAGTGTCTTCTTTCAAAATTAAAATGTTCCTCTTTAAATTTAAATTTTTTATTTATATGATTAGTTATCATATCAGTGTATTATTATACACAATATATCACATTACATAATAATTAGATATTATAATACAATACAGTATAATATAAATATTATAAATGAATTTTTAAATTAAACTTTAAATAATTTAAAAATGAAAATTAAAGACAACCTTCTCAGCTCTGGAATCTTCAGACTCCTGTTCATCAGTGTCAGACCCATCCCTGCCATGGCCAGCTCCAGCTTCTGGGTATTTCCAGGTGTGTTCCACCTGCACACAGAGGCTTTGAATACACATTTCCAAAAATTCAACCTAAAGCACACCTTGCATTTTTGATAAATGAACAAATAAAAGTATGAAGACGAGGTTATAATTAATGAAAATCTCCTGGTGCTCAGGGTCTGCTCAACCCCTACACAATTTTACCTGTGTGAAGAGCCCTGGTCACACAGTATGGGATCCATGGGCCCACAAATTCCCACATAAATGGAATTATACCGAGGTAGGAACCAGAAAACCATCATTTGAAAGCACAACATGAACCAAGATTTCCTGGTTTGCACATACACAAAACAACCCTATAGAAACCTTAAGATTTATTTCTTTTATAGCTGTCATTCTTAACTAGCACACAACTCCCCTAATGTTTATTTCTGCCAGCAATCTTATTAATTCCCATACTACTTCTGGACCATGCTTGCACTACAGAAATAATTTTAATTGAACATTTATTAAAATAAATGCTTTGTCAGGATATCCCCACTCCATCTGGCTGCACTGGGCAGGCATTATTTCCTGGATGTGTCTGCTTTATACAACGTCTTCTCCCACAGCTCTCG
Source organism: Pseudopodoces humilis (assembly GCF_049639895.1). NCBI lineage: Eukaryota > Metazoa > Chordata > Aves > Passeriformes > Paridae > Pseudopodoces > Pseudopodoces humilis. Next base: position 35,046,815 of record NC_142208.1, on the reverse strand, counting down.
CTGACGACCAGAGCTGATGATTAGATTGGGGGTGGCTTTTGCCCAGCAGTGTTTTGTGCCACAGCCCTCTCTGTCTTGTGGACATGAGCTCACATCCATGCTCTCCACAGGGCTCTTCCTCCTCTGCTGCACACAACGGGGTTTATTTGGGAGCCACATCCACAGCCCACCAAGCTGACAAAAGGCAGAGATCTGCTATAAATAACCCACCCTGCCAGACTGCACAGGCTGAGTTTGGTGGCTTTGTTTTTATCTTTTTTGTTGGTTTCTTTGGGTTTTTGTCTTGTTTTGTTTGTGTTTTCCTTTTATTTTTATTTGTATTTTATTTTTATTTTTATTTTTATTTTTATTTTATTTTTAATTTTATTTTTATTTTTATTTTTATTTTTATTTTTATTTTTATTTTTATTTTTATTTTTATTTTTATTTTTATTTTTATTTTATTTTTATTTTTATTTTTATTTTAATTTTAATCTTTATTTTTATTTTTATTTTATTTTTATTCTATTTTTATTTTATTTTTATTTTATTTTTATTTTATTTTTATATATTTTTTAAATTTTTATTTTTATTTTATTTTTATTTTTAGGTGCGTGGTTTTTTTCATGGAGTTTGTGCAATCTCTGTTATGGAGGTAAGAGTTTTGATAAGAAATAAAATATGAATTGGGTTCCCAGCGTTAAATTTTCACCCTTGAAAATAAATGAAGCTGAGCTTTCCCCTTTCTCCCTCCCCACCCCACTCACCTGCTGGCAAACAGATTCTGGGCATCAAAAGCCCTTTTTTTTTGCCCTTTTAGCAGCCAAACGTTATTTTTATTGCTGGCACCACGAACAAACAGCAAACAAACAGGAGACACAGTGAATTCACAGCATTGTGCAGTTAATCCTCCATTCACCAGTGTATCAAAGCACTTTTGTGCTACTTCTGCTGCGCTTCATCTTCATGAAAGCCACGATTTTTATGGAATATCTCCTTTGCCCCAAACCTGGGGCTCTCACTCCACCTTTGGCCAGACCACAGGAGATTTCTTCCCTCACACAACGAGGGAAGTGGTGTTTTCTGAAACTTCAGAAGGCAGCTGGATATCCACTAAACTGCTTGGGTTTAATTTATTCCTCATCCAAAGCATGTAACAGAAATGGTCTCTATAATGGAATTTACAAATGCTGCAGCACCCCCAAATTTGAAATTTATTTTCTGTGCTCCATCAGTTTTCCATTCTTTGGCAGCTTTCAGCATCTGCTTGTTTAGTGATTTTGGGGAGGTTCTTATGCTTTTTAGCATTTCTGCTCTGTAGAAGCGCCTTGAGACACTCAGGAACTCCCTGGGCACACCAAGTAGAGCCCACCTCAAATCCTGTGTCCAGTTCAGGGCCCCTCAGGACAGGAGGGACATTGAGGGGCTGGAGAGTGGCCAGGGCAGCTGGAGCTGGGGGGCTCCAAATCCCATGGTTTTGGTCAAACCTTGTCTCAATAGATGGATTTCTCTCCAAAAACAAACCAAACCCAATGGTAAATGAGGGTGAAGTTTTGGCTGTTCCACCTCTGGCAGTGTCCCAGGCTGGACACTGGGGCTGGAGCAGCTGGGACAGTGGGAGGTGTCCCTGCCATGGCAGGGGTGGCACTGGGTGATAATTAAAGCTCTCTTTCAATCCAAACCAAATCAAATCAATTCTGTGATTTGATGAGCTCCAAAGCAAGATCACGGAGTAACCTTTGAGTAGTGTGACATTCCAGGGTCCCAAATATCCAAATAACTGACCCTGGGTATGTTGGTTATACATCATTTTACAGGGCACTAGAGACGAAATATTTCTATGAAAATTTAATTTGAAAATGATAGAATAACCTTAATTTAGCAGGATATCTTCCCTCATGCTTGGTGCATGGTGTCAAATCAACAGTTGGTATATTTGGTTTATTTTCTGCTGTCAGGCAGGGAGGGCTGTGACTCAGAGACACTCAGCACACAGTGGAGCTTCACTTCTTCTGAAGGCTCTGCTGCAAAATATTGTTACAGTCACTCCCTGTCCAAGGAGGTGATGATTCCCCATGGAAACTTGGCATTAATTATTCTTCTGACTGTCACAACAATAATGAAGCACATTTTTTATTAAAGAAGTGCAGATCAACATCAGTTTATAATTACATTTCCTTAACAACTGGTCCACGTGTTTGCTGGCTCTCCAGTCCCAAACACGAGTTTTGAGGGAAGCTGTCCAGGCTGAGATCCAGATGTGAATGGATTTTGTGGATGTTCAGATCTCTGCCATTGCCAGCTGGAATTCCCAAGGCCTGCAGGGCAGAACAAGGGGGCCCAGAGCCTGACCCCAACCATGTCCTGACCTCTCCCAGCCCTGTGGGGCCACACCAGCTCCAGGGGCCCGGGGATCCTCTCCTGAGCGGTGCCACCACAAAGAATCCACCTCTAATTTTGCTGCCCTGCTCATCAGTGGCAGTGCTTTGGGGAACATCAGGAATATTTAAGGCACAGACAGGCAATCCACAGCCAAATGCTTTGGCTCCAGCACCAAAGGATGGAGCCAAAACCAGTTTGGTGATAGCTGAGTACAGGGAACAAAAGGGGTTTTATGGTGATACCATACAAAAGTAAAGTTAAGCAAACGCTGTCCACAGTTTTCAGCCCGTGTGTGGCAAACACCTTGAGTCACTAAATCTGCTGGCTTATTTTACCAACAGAAAAGGCTTCCTGCTTAAAAGGTTAGACAGAAATTTGAAAGGCAACTTGCAATGAAAGCCAAGTTGAGGAAAAGAGAAAAAGAATCCAAGAGGCATCCCTGAGGAGAGGAGAGAGCACAGCAACGTGGCCATCAGCTACTCATGTGTCAAGAACAGATGATCTGCCCATCATAATTAAAGACAGAGACTTTAAAAAAACCCTCAAGGAAGCAGGAGGTGCCAGGAAAACTTCAGTGGAGCGGGAGCTGCTCGCTGAGACGACGGGAAAGGAGGAGATGAGGGGCAGAGAGAGGCAGCTCCCAGCAGGGACAACCACCCTGAGCTGACACCACTGCCCGGGCTCTGCCTCGCCCTGTGATTAATGGCACCGACACACAAAGCACCGGCTGCGACCAGGAGCCATCCTCCTAATGCATGTCACAAACTTCATAATTCCACTTGGAACGAGACAACAGCAAGTTAAATTCCTGGATCACTGTCACCATGTCACTTACAGAAGGAGTTGCACCGGGGAGCAGTTGGCTATTGGAGTAATTTGAATGGAAATGTCAGTTTTCACAACCTGTGATTTGAGGTGAGTGCCCTGCTATTATACAGCAGCTCTGGCAGGCTGAGTGCTCACTGCCACCTCCCCTCACATCCCAGCCTCCTCCTGCCACCCACTGCCACCAAAAAATTCACATTTTCTCCTCTGCAATCCCAGCGAAGAACAGCTTGTGTGGGTGAACACTCCCCATGTCTTCCCCTCTCCTGGCTGGATTTTAATCCTGATTTTTTTTTATTCTGGCAAAGGTATGTGCTTCAAAACCTCCCCAAAAGAGTGAGCTGCTCCTGAATAAATTGATTAATCGGGACTCACACTGACCTCTGGGTTTTGTCTGAGTAAGGACTTCTGAACATGGTTAATGTGTCTCACTGCTAAATACTTGCAGGAGTTGCGACAACGAGGTTGTACACATCTTACACACCTCTGTGACAGGTTCAGTCAATTCCTGGCACTGCAAGGGGAAAAAAACACTGTGCAGAAGTACCTGTCCTTCAGTACCTCTGTGTATGTTACACACACGTTTACCCAGATGTTGTGGTGTTGGAAGGGCCACACAGCCACTGCACACCTTGGGCACCGAAGAGATTCAGGAGGAAATGGGGTTAAACCAGCATGGCTGGCAAGCAGGAACTCTCAAAAGTTTAACTTCAATCACTTAACATCCATTCATGAGGATTTGTAAGGATCCAGGCACAGTGTTCCCACGTTTTTACTAAATTCCAAAAACACCAGAAATGCACAGAATCATAAAATGCTGGATGGGGCAGCCCCAGCTGCTCTGGGCATCCTGTGCCAGGCCCACCCTCCCAGGGAACAATTCCTGACCAATATCCCACCATGGCAGTGGGAGCCATTCCCCCTCGTGCTGGCCCTGTCAGGTCTCTCCAATTGCAGGCCTGACCTAAACCCAATAGAAAATGAAAGCAGGGGCTGCTGGCTGTGAGAAATCCAGCTCACAGAAGGGAAAACAGGAGCTGAGAGCTCAAGGGCATCACTGGCACCCCCTTTCCAGCCATCCTGCAGGGTAACAGCGCTCAGCCTGCACTGGCAAGGGCTGCTCAGGCAGATCCCACACAGGTAACTTTGTCCTACACCTGCAATTTTTAAAAATGAGAAATAATTGAGCTGAAAAAGCCCTTGGATGGCAGCTGAGAGCTGACACTGGGCAGCAGCAATGGGGTGAGCTCTTCTGTGAGTTTCTCCTCCTTGGATGAGCAGGATGCTCTATTTTAGAAAAAATCAGGAGCTCTGTTGTTCAAAAGCAGAGCTGTGGCAGCAGGATATTTGGGCTTTGCCATCCTCCACAGGCAGGAGACAATAAAGAAATGATTTTGCTGTTTCTACATTGCCCACGGTGCCACAGACGTTGGGGTATCTGCAGGTGAAGTGAAGCCCAATTACCACTATTATCTTTCCTTTGAAAGGACTGCTTTCCTGAGTCAGTAAATCCAGAGGTTTTTTTCTCATTCTTTCATGGCAAACACAAACACGTCGGGAGAAAACCACGTCTACAAAACGCGCAGCGAAAGAAGTGGAAAACAAGCCAAATTTAGATTTTTGCCTGCAGGACAATTGACAAACCACGACGCTTTCCTGGCTTCAAAACAGCTCCTTAGATCACAGGTGGTTGGATTTTAAAGGGTAGAAAGCAAAGCTGTCTCTTTCCAGCGTCTCCTCCGCAGCCTCCCGACTTTTATGTGTGCCGGGGCAGGGGAGCCTGGATCCTGTTGCAACACTCTGTTGGACTATAAACCAATGGTATTTGCTTTACCTGTGCACTATCTTCCATGCAACAAAACAACATTTACATCTGGGATCAATTTGCTTGAAATTAAAGTGCAGCTGCTATATCTCTTCTGCATCAAAAGTGTGGTGTTAAGGCTATAACACACAGACAGTTACACATTACTCGGCATTGTAATATTTAGATTTGTGTCATTTTCCATCTGAGGTAAAAAGCATCTTTAAATAAATGAGTGATCTTAGACTACATATTTTATGGGCTGTGTACTCGGTGAGATATATCCACATTTGCAACGTGCATGTTTTGAGCTCCAATTGCCAACTGTGTGTTTAGGCCTTGAATTTTAATGCTTAAACGGAAACGTGGTGTCGGGATAATTGGGGCTGTGCGCTCAGAAAAGTTCTGCTGTGCTTGTGGAAGAGGCTGGAGGAGTTCTGTGGGTGCTCTCAGGTAAAAGGGAAATGCAGACATACTTTCCCCTTCCTAAAAGGCTTTGGGGTGACCTAATTGCATCCTTCCAGGACCTAAAGGGAGCTACAAGAAAGATGGAGAGAGATGATTTACAAGAGCCTGGAGTGCCAGGACAAGGGGGAGTGGCTTTAAACTGAGCACAGCTTTAGATTAGATACCATGAACTGTAGGGTTAGATGGGATTTGGGGCAGGAATTGTTCCTGGCAGGGTGGGCAGGCCCTGGCACAGGTGCCCAGAGCAGCTGGGGCTGCCCCTGGATCCCTGGCAGTGCCCAAGGCCAGGCTGGACATTGGGGCTGGAGCAGCTGGGACAGGGGAAGGTGTCCCTGCCATGGCTGGGGTGGGATGAGATGAGCTTTAACATCCCTTCCTACCCAAACCATTCCATGATTCTGTAATTCTATTAACCCAAACATACCATTTTCTGATGTTGGGGGGCAATTTGGCTCTGAAGTTTCCAGCCAGTTTTACCCAACACTGCTCCCTCTTAGATCTGGATTTTAATTCCTGCCCAGATCACCAAATTCAGCCTGATATTCTCATATTGTTTTACTGCCACTGGCAAGAAACAATTCAAAAGCCCTAAAAACATTTTCCAGGATAAAAGCTGCTGGGCAGAGAGCAGGGCGGTTTAGCAAAATCAAGCTCAGTGGTTATGTAGGTCATTTCAAACACAGAATATTCTACCTGAGAGCACAGTGTATTGGTTAAAATAAAAAAAAAATGGAAGTGCAGCATTTCCAAGCTATCACTTCCTCCTGGCAGCTGCAGTATTTTGTGTTTCAGTGAAGATGAATCAGGTATTTTTTTGGTAACAGCCAGAGAGAGGCTGCAACCTCTGCTGGGCACTGCTCAACCCCGGCAGATGAGAGGCTGTAGGACCTCTACATCTTCTGCTCCAGCTCTGGCAAAAAAGGACTTTTCCAGAGCAATCCCGCAGTGGTTGACATGACATAAAGCTGTGAAAGACAGGATGCTGCTCATCCAAAAGAATCAGCTTTTGTACCTGGACTTTATCCGCTGCCTGGAGAAGAGAGACAACCAATTAGTCCAACACAGCTTCTTTGCCATACCCAGGCTGGAAAACAGATTGAAGGGGTCAAAAACATTCAGAAGGCTCCACATGATCTGACATTTGCCTTGTCACAATTTTCCTGACAGCCAGAAGGTTGGAGACAGTCTGCTGGTCATCAGGAGTGACGGAAGGGAAGAGTGATTGCCGAGCCGGGCACGAGGAGCTGCTCAATTAACAGCCTGCTCCTCCTCAAAGCAGCCCCTTCTTCAGCAGCTCAGGCTGGCTTTAGGCTGCTCATTTTAGAGGATAAACAGGCTGTAAACAGCTGTGGGACTGAGCAAACACGTCTGGAGTTTCCAGCCTCCTGATATTCCTGTGCAGACAGATGTGATCTCCAAGCTAAGACACTCGGAGGTTCAAACCTCATTCCAGTCCCATCCTCTTCTGCACTCGATTGTATTTGCACAATAATCTGCTGCAAAATGCAGTTTAAAGGCTGCAAAATGCAGACTTCCATGGCTGATAAATCAGTTTCATTTCAATTTTTGCTTTCATTTTCCAGGCTGATTTTGGCCCCTCTTAAATAGAACTTTCTGCAGAATGAATTCTTTGTGTGAGCTTTTTCAAAACACGGGTCATGAGAATGGGCACTCACTTTGTATCTCTGTAGATGATACAGATATGGATATGTCTATCTATCTATCTATCTATCTATCTATCTATCTATCTATCTATCTATCTATCTATTTCATAGATAAATATCAGGTTAGTTTTCTGTTTCCCCACTATTCTGTGATAAAATCCCATCTTTTCTATCACCCATCTGTCACAGCCACTGGGAACATCTGGGGTTCACCCTCCTCACTTTTTACACAGGAAGTAAAAAGCACAATAGCCCTGAGATCAGGAATTGTGTGTCCTAACAAAAATAGGGCATTTTGATAGGCAGAGACTGAGATTCTCTCTCCTAACCCATTTCTCCTGATGCTGCTCCAAACTGCAGGCACAGAGCTTCTCAGGAGGCTGGGTCTCTGTTCAGCAGTGCTGGTCAATCTTCTGATCCACTGGGTGGCTGCTTAGGATGATAATATTTGGATAAAGGTTTGAGAAAACCCAGCCCAAATAAACCCTTCCAGCAGTGGAAATCCAGCCTTGGTTGGATGGTCAAAGAGGGGTCCCCACCACACATGGTCTCCCTCCAAATTAATTTATACATTCTGTATTGTTATGCACTCAGACACTCTATAGCATGTATTTAAAAATTAATTTATGTGAAGGAGGCTACATTTCAGAAAGCCTTTCAAAAACAGTGAAGGCCACAACTGCTCAGCCTGAGGGGCTGCGTTAAGGCCAAATTTCTGCAGGTTCTAGATAAAATACAAAGCATTTTGTGCATGTCCTCAGCAGAGCCCTTTGGCAGCAGGAGGTGCCCGTGCCGGTGTCCCCCAGCTGCCCAGGGCCAGGCTGGGACATGAGCTCTGCTGGCTCCCTGTGAATTACAGCTCTGGGGTCACCTCCCTCTGCTCCTCGGGCTCCTCCTCACCCCGGGGCCGGGGGCAGCAGGAGCCAAAGGGGCAGGGGCCGGGCACAGGAGCTGCTTTCCAGCCATCCCTGCTGATTACTGAGGCATCTGCCACATTCCAGCTGGGAAACACCAAGTTTGTTATCCCCTTGTGCTGACTCTGTCTGTAAATGATGCTTTGGTGCTGCAGCTCACGCTGCAATGTTCCATTAATTCCTGCAAAGCCCCAAACCTCCTGAAGGCTCTGCCCACACAACTCCAGGCCACCTGCACCTTGGGCGAGGTGCTGACCTGGGTCCCTCATGGGGAAATTGTCTCTAAGTAAAAATTAAAATGGTTTTGGGATGAATTTTTGCTCATGAGCATTTTGTTCAGACAGGACAAAGGAACTTTTCTTCTAAGAAGAAATAATTTTCTCCCACCAGTTACTCTGTCATTTAACTACTGATAGGCTGCTGTGTGCCCACTGCCCACCAAAATTCAACCTGCACTTACCATGCTGATTGAAACCAGTTTTGATTGTTATCAAAAGCACATAAAATGTGTTTGATTCATGAAAGCAGAAATAAGGAACATGTTCAAGCCTTGTGCTTCTAAAAATCATGGGCCATCATCAACACTGAACCTGCTGGAAAGGCTCAGCCATGAGAACAAAGTTGTAGAATGACAAAATCATGGAAAGGTTTTGTTGGGAAGGACCTTAAGGACTATCCCAGTGCCACCCCAGCCATGGCAGGGACACCTTCCCCTGTCCCAGCTGCTCCAGCCCCAATGTCCAGCCTGGCCTTGGGCACTGCCAGGGATCCAGGGGCAGCCCCAGATGCTCTGGGCAATCAACAAAAACAATTTTCCAAAACATCCCAGCTGCACCAAAGAGAACACAGTGGGTTTTCCTTTTGCTAGCCAAAATTTTAAAGATTTAAGTCAAACGTGGATCCAAACCCACTTGGGATTCCCACTCCCGGTGTCCTGCAGTGGTGCTCCAGCCTTGGATCTGAGCAGGGCTGGGAGGGGCCGAGTGGAGCCGAATTCCAGATCGACTGAAATGCCCTACTTTGAAGTGAGAGACAAGATTCCGAGTGGAATTAGGTCATCCCTGCGCTCATCGGAAATGAAAATTACATCATGGCGCGGTGGCTCGTCCTCAGATAAAAGGGCTGCAGCTGTTTCCCTCCCCAGCTCCCAGCCCTCGGGGTCACGCTGAGGGTTATTTTAATTAAACACAACCTCTCCCAGCCAGCCTGCCCTCGGCTGGTGCCTGAGCTGGGCAGAGCCCCCACGCCGGGCTCGACCCCCGCCTTCCCCCGGCTCCTGCCTCGCCAGCCCAGCCAGCCCGAGCTCCTCCGGCACCGGCCCTGCTGCAACCTCCGCCAGGGTTCCAGCAAAAAGAGAAGCAATTCCACCCCAAATATCACCCCCAGCAGCGGATGGGCTGCCCTGGCACCTCGCAGCACCCAGGGGCAGCACGGGGATGGAGCAGCATCCCTTTTCCTGCAGACCTGCTGGATCAGAGCCCGGGAGGAGCGCCCCACGCTCCCCTCTCCTCCAGGAAAACTCGCGGCAACAAATAAAAAGCCCTGTTTAAAATAACTAAATAAGGCACTTAAAGAGGTTTTAAAAATTGATAACTCCACGCACGGGATCGATCTTAATTACTGCCCAGGTGGAATTTTTTTATGTTTATTTATTTATTTATTTATTTTTTTATTATTATTATTTTTTGGTCTTCTGGCTTTTTTTGTCTTCTGGCTTTTTTCAGCTCAAAAACTCACCCGCCCACGCCAGCCATTAATGAGAAACGTCAAGGGCTCGTTAACAATGTCCTTTCATCAGCCCGAGGTGCTGCCAGCATCCCGCTCACGTCAATTTGCACCTCGTGGTCCAGCTCCTGCATCCCGGCCGCGGCTGATGGAGCGCAGACCCCCGGCTCCGGCCGGGCTGGGCTGGGCTGGGCTGGGCTGGGAAGCTCCTCCGGCTCCAAATTCCAAATTTTATAATCTGGATCAGGCTGGAGCAGCGCTGGATCCCCATCCCTGCATCACCCCGGGCGCGGAGGCAGCAAAATGCGGTGGCTTCTCTCCCTCAGCCGTGATGGGCACAAGGATGCTCGACCTTGATCCCCCCCGGAGGAATAATTCGGGAGGGAAAAGGGGTTTGGAAGAGTGGGAAAGGGGAAGAGAGGGTTGGTGGCTGGATAAAAATGATGCGTGGGAAAAATGGGGGTGGGAAAAAGGAAGCACGTGGAGAGGCAAGGTTTGAGGGCAGGGAGGGAGTAAAGGTTTGTGAGGATGCAGGTTCTGGGGGAAAAAAAGGGAAGAGAGGAAAAAAAAAGAAATAAGAGGGGGAAAAAAGAAAAAAGTGGAAAAAAGAAAAAAGACGGAAAAAGAAAAATAAAAAAGAAAGGAAAAAGAGAAAAAAGAAAAAAGGAAAATGAAAAAATAAGAAAAATGGAAAAAGTAAAAGGAAAAGAAAAAAGAGAAAAAAGGAAAATGAAAAAAGTAAATAAAAAAAGAAAAATGAGAAAAATAAAAAGAGAAAAAAAAAAAAAAGAAGAGGAAAATGAAAAAAGAAAAAAAAGAGAAAAGAGAAAAAAGAGAAAAGGAAAATGAGAAAAGAAAAAAAAAGAAATGAGAAAAAAGAGGAAAGTAAAAAGAGAAGAGGAAAAATAAAAAAGGAAAAGGAAAAAAGAAAAGAAAAAAGAGAAAAGGAAGAAAAAAAAAGAAGAGAAAAAAGAAAGTAAAAAGATAAAAAAAGATTAAACAGAAAAAAGGAAGGATAAAAAAATGGAAAAAAAGAAGAAAAAAAATCTAAAAATGAGGACTAAAGAAGAAAAGCTGAGGGGTGGCAGCCATGTCCCTGACCCCGTGTGTGTGTGTTTGTTTCTCACACCCTCCCTGCGGTATTTGAAACCCGAGCAGCAGCCGGGCCTTGGCTCCAGCACAGCCCAAATCTCCTCTCCTGTGGCCAGAGAGGAGCTGCAGGAAGATTTTCCATTGTGGAGGGGTCACCCCCCAGCCTGGGAACATCTCTGCTCCATCGCTCCAGGAATAGAAAAACCACGGCAATGAAACCTGTAAACGCAATTCTTCCAGGGTTTCTGCATTCCTGTAAGGTGATTATCAGGAAATCAGTCTTGAAATAGTCCCAAAATCTTCCAGGATTCCCCTTGGAATACTGTGCTTGAAGTTTTTAAGAAATTTACTAAAGGTTTACTCATTTCTTTGTGTTTTCTTTAAGGAAGCAGCTTTGTAACCTTTCCCAATAAATAACCATGTTAATAGCAAGTCTCTTGGAGCTGTGTGCAACACAATGTTTATGGATAATTGAAATTTAAGATAGGAGGAAAAATGATTTAAAGTAGCAATCTGTGGCTTTTCTAGAAGAAATAATAATAATAATAATAATAATAATAATAATAATAATAATAAAAAAAACACAACAACAACAACAACAATAATAATAATAAAAACAACAACAACAACAACAACAACAACAATAATAATAATAATAATAACAATTGTAGTGGCATAGAACAGTTTGGGGTCGAAAGGGATCTTAAAGATCATAATAGTAATGATGATAATAATGAAAATAATGATATCAATAGATGTTAAAAGAAACAATAGTTTAAAATCACCACTCATTTATAACTTAACATAATTTGGCGAATGGTGTGTCCTGCCAACAACAGCAATTCCACTGATAAAGAAAATACCAATTATCACTTAAAAAAAAGTTCCTGATGCTTGAGAACTGCCTAAAAAAAATGAGATGGAAACTTTGAAGGGCCAGATCTTTCTCGCCCCTATCAGATGACTAATTCCTCTAATTCCAAAGACCAGGAAATTTGGGCACATATTGAGGAAGGTCCCCACCACGCCAATGAATCGCTTTTCTGTTCAAGATGCCTCCAGTCTGAGCTCATTATGCCACAAACTCATGGAAGTGATCTGTAACAATCCTGAGGCCTGGGGCCCTTTTCCATTTGGGATTGATACATGGGGAGGAATCTGCATTTTTCATCGAACAGTACAACCAGTGTGGCTGCAGTTCTGCTGCAAATCTGATGCAGGAAATACAAGAGAGTCCTTCTGAAATATTCCCATTTGCTTTGGACTGGCTGCAGAGCTTGTTTGTATGGGGAAAAAAAAAAATGAAAGAAAAGAACCTGCTGCAAAATTCAGCTTCTTCCCTGGTCAAGGGCATCTATTTCATTCTCAATGTAATTCTGCCAAAACAAATATTATTTTTGAATCTTTCATTATCCCTGGCCCTGGGAAGGGCTGGAGCACTGTGCTGGTCTGGGATGCTGCAGGCCAGGATGTGCCATGAGCGTGTCCAGGCTGGAGTGGGGCACTGACAGGGCAGGGGAACCCAGTTCCCAGGAAAAAAGCACAGTGCTGGTGCCTGCCAGGGGGCAGGGGCTGGTCTGTCCCATCCCCAGAGTGTGGGGTGCTTCCATCAGCTCCAGGCACCGTCCTCATCCCCACCCATGGGATGGGCACCCCTGGGCATCTGTGGGGGCAGAGAGTGACCCAAACCCAGCCCAAACCCCAATCCCTGCACCTCCTTGGGGCTGCATTATTTTATCTTATTACTACTTTATTTATATACACAATATATTGTATATATATCCGTGTATATATAAATATATACAAAATTTATATATCCATATGGATGCATGTAGATATGCACACACACAAATACATGTATTTCATTAATGCCAAATGCATATTTGGATGTCCAGGGTTATTTCTGTTCAAAGCCCACCCCAGTCCCCCTCGTTCCCCCCCAGACCCCAAAAACTGGGGGGACCCGGCCCCCGGCCCTGCGCCGCGCGCCCTCTGTCGGGCAGCGCCCGAACTGCACCTGTGTCTGTCCCTGTGTCTGTCCCTGTGTCTGTCCCTGTGTCTGTCCCTGTGTCTGTCCCTGTCCCTGTGTCTGTCCCTGTCCCTTTGTCTGTCCCTGTGTCTGTCCCTGTGTCTGTCCCTGTGTCTGTCCCTGTGTCTGTCCCTGTCCCTGTCCCTGTCCCTGTGTCTGTCCCTGTCCCTGTGTCTGTCCCTGTCCCTGTCCCTGTGTCTGTGTCTGTGTCTGTCCCTGTGTCTGTCCCTGTGTCTGTCCCTGTGTCTGTCCCTGTCCCTGTCCCTGTGTCTGTCCCTGTGTCTGTCCCTGTGTCTGTCCCTGTGTCTGTCCCTGTGTCTGTCCCTGTCCCTGTCCCTGTGTCTGTCCCTGTCCCTGTGTCTGTCCCTGTCCCTGTGTCTGTCCCTGTGTCTGTCCCTGTGTCTGTCCCTGTCCCTGTGTCTGTCCCTGTGTCTGTCCCTGTGTCTGTCCCTGTCCCTGTGTCTGTCCCTGTGTCTGTCCCTGTGTCTGTCCCTGTGTCTGTCCCTGTCCCTGTGTCTGTCCCTGTCCCTGTGTCTGTCCCTGTGTCTGTCCCTGTGTCTGTCCCTGTCCCTGTGTCTGTCCCTGTGTCTGTCCCTGTGTCTGTCCCTGTCCCTGTGTCTGTCCCTGTGTCTGTCCCTGTGTCTGTCCCTGTCCCTGTGTCTGTCCCTGTGTCTGTCCCTGTGTCTGTCCCTGTGTCTGTCCCTGTGTCTGTCCCTGTCCCTGTCCCTGTGTCTGTCCCTGTGTCTGTCCCTGTCCCTGTGTCTGTCCCTGTGTCTGTCCCTGTGTCTGTCCCTGTCCCTGTCCCTGTGTCTGTCCCTGTGTCTGTCCCTGTGTCTGTCCCTGTGTCTGTCCCTGTCCCTGTGTCTGTCCCTGTGTCTGTCCCTGTGTCTGTCCCTGTCCCTGTCCCTGTGTCTGTCCCTGTGTCTGTCCCTGTCCCTGTGTCTGTCCCTGTCCCTGTGTCTGTCCCTGTGTCTGTCCCTGTGTCTGTCCCTGTCCCTGTGTCTGTCCCTGTGTCTGTCCCTGTCCCTGTCCCTGTGTCTGTCCCTGTCCCTTTGTCTGTCCCTGTCCCTGTCCCTGTGTCTGTCCCTGTGTCTGTCCCTGTGTCTGTCCCTGTGTCTGTCCCTGTCCCTGTGTCTGTCCCTGTGTCTGTCCCTGTGTCTGTCCCTGTCCCTGTGTCTGTCCCTGTGTCTGTCCCTGTGTCTGTCCCTGTCCCTGTGTCTGTCCCTGTCCCTTTGTCTGTCCCTGTCCCTGTCCATCCCCCCCGTCCCAGACTGTCCCTGTCCCTGTGCCTGTCCCTGTGTCTGTCCCTGTCCATCCCTCTCTGTCCCAGACTGTCCCTGTCCCTGTCCATCCCTTCCTGTCCTTGCCCCTCCCCATCTCTGCCCATCTCCACCTGTCCCTCTCCATCTCTGACTGTCCCTGTCCCCTATCCATCCCTCCCTGTCCCTGTCCCTGTCCCTGTCCCTGTCCCTGTCCCTGTCCATCCCTTCCTGTCCCTGTCCCTGCCCATCCCTGTCCACCTTTACGTGTTCCTCTCATTCCCTGACCATGTCCAAGTTCCTTTCCCTGTCCCATCCCTTCTTGTCCCTGTCCTAACCCTGCCCTGTCCATCCCTGCCCTGTCCCCCGTGCCTGTTCCTGCCCATCTTTCCCTGTCCCTGTCCCTGTCCCTGTCCCTGTCCCCCCATCCATGTCTCCCTGTCCATCCCCTCCTTGCCCCATCCCTGCCTGTCCCTGCCCACCCCAAACCCCTGACCCAGAACAGGATTTCAAAGTTGGCTGTTTTCCCTGGGAAAAGCATTACCTTCCCCAGTCCCAGCGCTTCCCAGCCCCACAAAAAGTCACATCCCTGAAAAAACCCAAAAACCTGGGAAAAAAACCCATGGAGGGATGCAAATGTGGGAAAGGTTAAAGTTGATGTTTGCTGCTGCCTGCTTTCGGTGGCAGCATGTATTAGAGATATAAAAAAATAATAAAATACACCCAAACTGTACATATTATAAGGCAGTATTTTTATCTCGGGGTTCTGGTGACACGTACAAACCACTTGAGCTTTGCTTCTGTGGTTTATATCGCCACGAGAAACCCTTGATAAAAATACAGCTTTATATTGTACAGTGGGGTATAGTTTATTTTCCCCATATATCACACCCTGTGTTTTATTTATAAACAGACCCAAAGACACTTGCACATGCAAAGCAGATTTTTTATTGAAGTAATTCTGAGGTATCAATAATCCTGGATTAACTAACGCATTGCCACACGATAATTTTTGGGGGGCAGCAATGGCCTTTCTAAAGAGACATTCATGAAAATATGATAAAACACATAAAAAAATCAGTTATTTCCATGTTACAATTTACGATTCCCATACTGGAAATTTCAGCTTCTGGTGGCTCGTACTTGCAGAGAACCCTGCTAAAACCACCTCAGAATTTAGCTTTAATGTCTCTTGAATCCTTCCAATGGAGAGGCTAAGGGAAATAAAGCTTTGGATAACAGAGAAATGTGGAAATCTGAAGGAAAACTCAAATGATAGAGGAATGGGCCTCTGCCAAGGAAGCAACTACGATGAGCTTTTCAGTATTTTGCTGAATTTGGCTAATCTGCTTATCTCTGATAAACTCTAATAAACTTATCTCTAGTATCTCTAATAAACTCCTTATCCAAAATATACAATTTGTCAGCAACATCTCTTCTCCTGATCTGTGCAAAAAAAAAAAAAATAAATTCCCATCTCCCAGTCCAAAAAGAAAAGGCAGGAGTAAGGAATTCAACAGCTGCTTTTGCAGAGATCTCACTGTGCTCCTTTAACTCCTGTTGAGGTAAAACACAATTTTATGCCCCAAACTGGGGAGGGGGAGCTGGGCAGGGCGTGCCAGGCTGGGCAGCCCCCGCCACCAGCCAGACGCCTCCTCGGGGGAAGCTTCCACCTCACATTTGCCACGTCCCTCCCACTCCCTTATCCCTGCTTTAATGGACATTAAAAATAGAACAAGACAGGGCTGGAGATGGGAACAAAATCCATGCACAACAGGCCTGGATCGCTGTAGTCATTCTGCTGTAAAATGTAAAAACAAGAAAGGGCAGCCGAGCTGCCTCCCCCAGGACGCATCCCGCTTTTTTAATACAGTGGTGCCACCACACATTTCACTTTGGATGTTGCATTATATTTATATGTCACTCAAATATTTACCATTTTTCTGAATTCTGCTGGGTGCTCTGAGAGCTTGTTACAAGGCAGGGAGCCGTGGCTGGTTAGCGGCCGCCGCCACGCGCCAGCTTCTCCTTCTGCAGCTTCTCGTGGGACAGCAGCCACTCCTTCAGCAGGTGTCCCCCGCCGTAGCTGCCCGTGTCCCCGCTGCTGAGGATCACCCTGTGGCACGGGATGATGATGGGGATCTGCAAAACACCCCAAAATCCGGGAGGAGCAAAGGGTGAGGCCGAGGGGAGCCAGGAATAACGGGATGAGGCTCTCAGCGCCCTGCTGGGGATCCACCACGGGCTGGGCTCGGTGGGGTTGGTTTTTCCCAGCCTGAGTGATGCTGTGATTCCTTGAGTGTGTAAATCCAGCACTCCCAAATCCAGCAGATGCCTGGCACTGGGTTCACAGGGACATGGATTAGCCACATCAGGGCCGCGCTCCTGGCAGAGCACAGAGCCCATCACCAGCCCTGGAGACCACCCCAGGTCTTAGGAAAAAATAGACATGGACAGGAATTTTAATACGTAAAAATGATGTAAAGTCTTTAAAATGAGAAACCTGAGATATTAAATCCCATATATAAAATCTTCCCTGCAGCACCAGGTTCTGCTGCCCTGCCCCAGCTGAGCTCTCAGTGACCAGGGTGGGGAACGAAGCCTCACAGACACAAAATGCACATGAAGAATTATTTAAATTGAACATTGGGCAGGAATTGTTCCTGGCAGGGTGGGCAGGCCCTGGCACAGGTGCCCAGAGCAGCTGGGGCTACCCCTGGATCCCTGGCAGTGCCCAAGGCCAGGCTGGACATTGGGGCTGGAGCAGCTGGGACAGGGGAAGGTGTCCCTGCCATGGCTGGGGTGGCACTGGGATGAATTTTAAGGTCCCTTCCCACTCAACCCATTCATGGATGCCATGATCATCCCAAGACTAGAAGATATCTGGGAAAAAATAGATTATTATTAGATTAGATTAGATTAGATTAGATTAGATTAGATTAGATTAGATCAGATTAGAAGAGATCCCAGTGCCTCAGCTCCCCAGCAGATCCTCTTCCTGCTGTGGCACCTCCACGTGCACCCTGGAGAAATTCTCTGGAAGACCAAGGCACTATTTATTTTTCAGCAGCAAGTCAATCCAAAATGGGTTGTGAATTTTCAAAACCTCCAACAGGAGAAGTTTGATTCCAACCTAACCAATTTTAAGAATTGTTTTTTTCCCCTCTCTGCCTTCCTCTCCCTATCATTTATAACCACACGGCACAGATTCTGCAAAATCAATGCCAGAAGTTACATAATGGACTGATAATGCAGAGGAGAACATAAATGTGGGGCTTTTTTTTTTTTATTTTTATTTTTTATTACAGGTGATTATCATAGCTGAAGTACACACCATAAAAACTGCAATACATCATCTCTAATCACGGCTGTGTTTTGGTAACTGCATAGTAATGGCATTGCAATGGTGGAGCTGGGACAACAATCACTCACCCAAAAGGGCAGTTCTCACAAATCTGGATATTTCAAGTCAAAAAATTGTAATTTATTTCTGTGTAGACACTCAGACAAATTACACACTTTACCCTCACTTATTTTAATCCCATTTAATCATACAGTTCAAGCACTGTGGTATATTTGAGCCTGGGACACACAAACCCCAAAGTAGCTGAGCAGCTACTGGCCAGACCATAAATTGAGAGGGTTTTTTTTGGGGGGGGGGTGTTCTTTCAGTTTACTTAACTAATTTCAATGCCTGAAATTTAAAATCCTAATCTCAGCCCACATTAAATGGGAATACACACAGGTGCTTATTGTTGATCAAGGTTTAAATTAAAAAATGCTTCCAATATCTGTTTTATTTGGAGGTGGCAATGCCTCGAGTGATTAATCCATCTGTCACAACTCCAGTGAGTACCAATAAAAGCTTTGCTCCATGCCAGGCCATCCCACAGTTGGTTTATGACTTCTTCAAAGAAATTGGGGTTGTTTTTTCTTTTTTTTGCAAGTGTTTTTCTGGTTTGGGGTTTTTCTGCCTTTCCACTCCCTGCAGTTACTGCAGGAGGCTTGGCTTGAGTGACAAAGCCATAATAATACACTGTAAAACATCTCTGAGGTTCATTTGCAATTCTTTAAAAATACACACAGCAAAGCAGCAGATTTTGGTGGCAAGGCTATAAATCTTGGTGGAGATAAAAAAAACCCAAAAAATACTTTATCTCCAGGTGTGGGGTGTTGGATGATCCCTGGGTGGGTGTAGGACCTGTTCACAGCACAGGGAAATGGGGTTGAGCTGTCACCAACCAAGCAGAAAGAGGAGGTATGAAATTAATGCCACTTTTTCCATGGCCAAAACAAAGAATTCCATGCTGAGATTGTCCCAACCCAAGCAGCCATCTGTCACCCTCCACAGCTCTGGATGTAGAAGTGGTACAAAGACCATACCACTGCTGTAATTTAAAAATATTGAATATTGCTTCAGTTTGGCTTAATTGTGGTGACAATGTTCAGCCTACTAAAATAATTAAACCTGCTAAAATTTATTAGGGCCCTAAGGACATTTTAGAGGGAGAACTACCCTAGTCTGGAGCTTTAATGCCTCAGCTACATTTAATGTAATTTTTATCAATAACCAAGCAGCTCATAATATTATAGCGCCGCTGAAATCTTCATGCTGTGAAATCTAATTCCTCTCCTCCACGAATCCATCACACACACAGCCCCTACCTCAAATGCTATAAAACTTCCAAACCCAGAGATTTGTCTCCAACAAAAAAATAACATGAAGGAGCCCTCGGATCGATGCTGGAATCCCTCTGATTCGGGCACCAGCTGAATATTTTCTCCAACTTCGCTTTTGTTCTTCTGGGTAGAGGCCCACAAGGGAAAGAGCTTGTTTTCACTCGCAGCCTCATCAATACCTAAATCCTGGTGAACAAGTGACACTGAGAAGCTGTAATCAATAGCTCCCTGTGCGTTTTTTCTTCTGGTCAAATGGTTCAGCACTACTGACAGCCCTGACACTCGGAACATGATGCTAAATCTTTATCAACAGCCATCTGGGTGAGTGGCAGAACAAGGCTGGGCCGGTCATTAACGCTCCTGGCGATCTGTGAATAAAGCAACTCCTCCAGAATGCGTTTGTTTAGGGAAAAAAGGAGGGGAAAAATCTCCCTGCCCACAGGATGGATCACTCAGAAGTGCTTTTAGGAAATTCCTGCACTCTGGATGTTCCCAGTGGCTGGATTGAGGTGAGGGAGCTGTTCCAGGGCATGGCTGGGGAGCTCCCAAATCTGCCTGGCTCTGCCAGGCTGTGATGGAAACAGATGAAGGATCACTGAGACACACTCAGCAAAAACCAGTCTTGTGGTCTGCTCACGTCACAGAGTCCCAGACTGGCTTGGGCTGGAAGGGATCTTAGACATCATCCAGTTCCACCCTCCGCTTTTTCTCCACCTCTTCCCCAGCAGAAACAAATCCTGTGATGTGACCCAGCGTGGGTCTTGGGTTATCACTGGCCAGCAAAGGATTGGGAATGAAAATAGTAGGAAAAAGTTCTTCCCCAGAGGTGCTGGCACTGCCCAGGCTCCCCAGGGAATGGGCACTGAGGCTCTCAGAGCTCCAGGAGCCTTTGGACAGCACTGCAGGGATGCCCAGGGGGGATTGTTGGGGGGTCTGGGCAGGGCCAGGGGCTGGAATGGATGATCCCTGAGGGTCCCTTCCAGCTCAGGACATTCCCTGATTCAATGGATGAAAACACTGCTACTTCCATGCATCCACAGAGCTTCAGCTCCACCCATCACAACTTTCTCACAAACCCACGACTGCTCCCCCGGTGTTCAAAACACTTTGGTTGAATATCCATGATCCAGCTCAACGTTTTATCTGTGATTCAGGATGGATTGGTGCAACAGCCTGGATTTAGGACAGATTGGTGCCAGGATCAGGCTGTGCCCCTGGCTGGGGGGAGCCCAAGGAAGAGCACAAACCAGCGCAGGCAGCTCCAAGTGCCGTGCTCAGACCGCTGAAGACGTCTTATTTAAGGCACAGAACACTCATTTAGGATGGCCTTGGACTAATCAGCCCAACATTCTCCATTTCCCATGAGCTTCTGTGATTTCTTTTTGATCCTCCTCTACCAGTCTAATGAGATTTTTAATTGAACTTTATGGGTTCCCTTTGAGGACCACAGACCTTGCAATCAGTGTGAACCACAGCAAACTCTGGGATGTCTCTCCTGTGAAAGGTGAGCCATCCCCACCCTGTCCTGGGCTCAAAATGAGGCAGCTGCTGCTGGCACCTCTTCCACCTTCTCATGAAGCTGAAGGTCAGCCCAGGATCATGTGAAACATCCCAGCTGCGAGGGGAAACCTGTGGAATGCACACTACCCAGACTAAAGATCAATCCTTGATTCACAGGAGGGAGAAACATGCTGGTATCTGCTGGAGAAAGGTGAGTTTGTGATTTTATCCAAGTGTTTGAGGCACAATGTGATGCCCAGCTCAGGGTTATTTCAAAGGGCCCTTTTTCCTGGTGCTACCATCCTCACTAAATCAGGTTTATCACAAATCCATTTACCACCACACCGGGTTGCTCCAAGCCCTTTCCACCCTCATCTTGAGCACCTCCAGGGATGGGTTTGGGGTTTGGGATGAGGGTTTAGACCCTGTGTGGCTGTGGAGCAATCCCTGACCTCCCATGGTTTTTCACACTGGTCCTCTCAGTATTTCCTTTAATCAGATTTCTA
Organism: Pseudopodoces humilis; assembly: GCF_049639895.1. Classification (NCBI taxonomy): domain Eukaryota; kingdom Metazoa; phylum Chordata; class Aves; order Passeriformes; family Paridae; genus Pseudopodoces; species Pseudopodoces humilis. Next base: position 35,025,988 of record NC_142208.1, on the reverse strand, counting down.
TGAGGCCGCGACGCGGAGTTGCAAATTGGGTCAGAAAATCTGTTTTCGCAAGAGTTGACGGCTTTATATATAGAAATAACAAAGGTGAGGGGGTTTTTTGCAGTGCCACATTTTATCTTTATCTTTCACCTCATGCATAAAATGCGTGTGTATTACGCACAGTCAGCCAGCCCGTGATGGCTCACAGGTGAAGGACCACAGAGACATTTCTGTGGGAAATATGAGGAGCAGTGAACAGTTGCTCACACTGAAGTGCATAAGGACGATGTGTGTGTGTGTGTGTTTGCATGTGGAATATGGATGGAATTTCAGATTACCTCCAGGAGATGAGCAGTGGCAAAATTGTGCTTTGCAATGGGCAGGACTCTCATTACAGCACTGATTTTTTTTTTTTTTTTTTTTTAATCATCAGCTTTCTATGATGAAATATTGAGGTGGTATTATATTAATACAGCTCTTTTTCCCTACAGCTATACATTATTATCTATAACTATAGCTTAAAAATTTTCTGCTGGGGACAGAAACCACTGCAGCCACAGTATGGGCTGGGAAATGGCAATAATAACTAGGACCCCATTTAAAAAAATTGCAGGAGCTTTGCTGTATATTTTCAGAACTATTTTCATCCTTCCTCACAGGGGAAAAAGCAGGAATTTTCACACCACAACCTGCTGTTACCGCTACTTTGGATGCTGCTGCTCCACTGCAGCCTGAGGGCAAAGCTGGGTACATTTCTAGGCGATAGCAATTACATCTCCTTTTGCACAACACTGGATTGTTATTCTTTGAGAACTGTTTCCTGTAGGTTTGCATTGGATTGCCTTATCTTAATGTACACCAGATTATATTGGAAAGCATTCCATCATATTAAAATAGTTTGTATTGTCAAGTACAATGCGGGGGTATTGACAAAACACTGCTTACGCTGCTGATAGGAGCTGCTTCACAGGGAAAGCTGATGGCTGCTGGAACATCGGGGTGGGCTCAAAGCTTAACCCCACAGGGAATTGTGTGGGTCTCCCTGGCTGGGTGCTACCCCTGGGGAAGTGTGGGATGAGATGGGCTTTGAGGTCTCTTCTAACCCAAATTGTTCTGTGGTTCTGTGGGTTTGGGGGCTGAGCTGCTCCTCCAGCAGTGCAGGTACATCCACCTGAGCCCCCAGACCCTGCAGGGCAGGATGGGGCTGACCCCAAGCCAGACCACCGGGATACAGCACCCACTGAACAACTCACCAGCTTCAGACACCAGCCAGGGTGACTCAGGGCCACCTAAACCCCTAAAGCTAAACCCAAAGAAAAGGGAAAACAGACACAGATCATCACTTAGAATAAGGAAATATCTTCCCCAAATCCACAGGCCTAACCTAGAGTGCTGCTCCCTCCAGCTGGCTCAAATTCAGACAACTCCCCTCCAGAATCCCAGAGTGGTTTGGGTTGGAAGGGACCTTAAACTCGTCCCATTCCACCCCCTGCCATGGGCAGGGATATTTCCCTCTGTCCCAGGCTGCTCCAGGCCTTGTTTTCACAATTGTATTTATGCCAGGGTGGATGGATTGTTTTTAACACAACCAGAACCACTCAGAACCTGCCAGCTGAGGTCCACGTGGAAGATGAAAGACTTCCCTGACCTAAAAATATGTCAGGAAGCTTGAGAACAACAAACTGTGCAGAAGCTGGTGAGTAACAGAAGTGTTTCTCTTCCCAACCCAACCCCATAAATGGTAGGGCATAAATCACACTAAACCGAGCTGTGCATTATTGCTGATTAAAAACACTTACTGACCTTATTCCTCATGGCAGACCAGTTTCCAGAGCAGATAAATTTAACCTAATGACATTTAGCCCGCAGAGCTCTCTAAATCCAGCATCTCCCAGCAGCTTTGGGCTGGAAGGTGCCGTGGACTCACCGGGTTGCTCCTCATGGCTCCTCCCACGGCTCTGGCTGCCCGGCTGTTGCCAGCAAGATCTGCCAGCTGCTTGTAGGAAACAGCCTCCCCAAACTTCACATCCTTCAGCAGGGTCCACAGCACCTGCCTGGTGAAGGAATCTGCAGGGCAGAGGGAGACAGCACTGCTTGACTGGAGAGATTGGGATGGAACAGTCAAAAAACCCAACACAAAGCGAGGCTCAATGGACGTTTTCTAATTTAAATTGGAACAGCCCCATGCACTGTCCTGTTCTTGTGCCCTGTATGACTGCATTTAAATACATGATTATTAGAGAGAGCTCTTGGAGTAACTGATCACTGTAAAAAAGGGATTTAAGGCTTTGATTTTCCTATGTTTCTAATTTGCTTCGAGTACAATTATCCCGTTAGCTCGTACAATGTGGCTTTTCCCATTAAACTGCCGGAGTAGAAATTAGCATAGAGTCAAATTAACAGGGAAGGAATAAGTGGCTGTACCTATCTGACAAAGGCCTGGCATCTCCAGCTAATTTCCAACTTCAGCTGGGACGTGGCAGAGACGCCCTAGAGCCAGCACACTCCGAATTATCCTGGCTGACTGCATTTTCTAGTGGGGACCCCCGAGCTACTGCTCAGCACTGCACACACTGCCAAGTGGAAGGACTAGCTGTGACCTTGAATGTCCTGCACATCCTTAATGATACAGGGGGAAAAAAAAATATAATGTCTCGGCCATTATTTTAATTTTAATTCGGCAGCAAATTGCTTTAAGTGTGCCAATTGCTGAAATAATGAATAAGCAAATGCATTAGGAGAGGCTTTCTTTGGCATCTCAGGGTGTTACTCAGCCCAGGATTGTTTTAAGGAAGGAAAAGGGATGGTCCTGTATGGATTGGAGGTGGGTTGAACACCTTTTGCTCTTCCAAAGCACTTGGAAAAGCTCTGAGGAGATAACTCGTGGATAACTTACTGAGAGGAGCGAGCTGGTGGCTAAAAAAGTGGAATAAAAAGGAGAAGAGACTCCTTCCCCCAGCTGAGAGCCTCAGCCTCCCTCTCTGGCAAAGAAACAAACTGATTAAAAACATTTTCTTTCTTTAGCTGTCAAAAAAGACATCGATTACCTTCAGTAGGAAGGTAAAGAAATGTGATTTTGTTCTTAAAGGAAACCCATACGGCGTTATGTGTGTGTTAAATAATAAAAATCACTTCTTAACTGAAGGGAATGATAATCACTTCATTGAAAAAAATCTGTTTAGTCTTTATTATAACATTAAGCAAATTAAACATCAGCATAATCCAGGTGATACGAGAAAAGGGTCATCAAAGAAATTAACTTTGTTGTTCATTAATTTACATGGATTAGTAGAGGGCAAAGAGATAGCAAATCTGCTCTAGTTTTTTATGATATAATTTCAAACTGTACACCATTTGTGGCAGTAGGGTGACTTTGGGGTTAATCAGACTGATTTGTCCTTTTAATTGCTTTCTATTCAAAGAAAATTCATTAGATAATGTTCTCTTCAAAATTCATGAATCAATTTAACTGAAGAAACCACATTAACAGCTTTGGGTTCATTAGCACAAGCAGTTGTGTTACTGGCTGATTGCTACGAGGCTTTCCTTAGGCAAACAGATTTTGTTTACTGTGATTCCTTCAGAAAGGTTTATTTCAAACCAAACTGCTCCTTCTTATTTTTTAACCTTTTTAATCTGGCAGGATTAGCTTTAACCTCCCTGCTCAGGGGTCTTGGGGAGTCACTGCACGATGGCATCTTTTAAATGACCAGCACCCAGTCCAGAAAATCCCTGTTTTCACCCTCAGTTTTGGCAGGTTGGGATGGACCTGAAACTTTTTTTGGGAACCTGTTGGAATCAGGGAGAAAATGGAGCAAAGTGCACCTGGACATGGAGCAGCTGAGGGAGGATGGGGCAGCTCCAGAGCCCCCCAGCCCCAGCACAGCCCCAGCACAGCCCCAAGTGATGCCCAAATTCCTGAGGACAGGCTGGCACAGGGACACAGATTATCCTCCTCTCACACACAGGGACACAGATTATCCTCCTCTCACACACAGGGACACAGATTATCCACTTGCCAGAGCCACTGGATGTTTTTCACAGGAGAAATCCAAGCCTCTGCTCTGACATAAAACACTCGTGAAGTGAAGAGTTCAAAAGAATGACATATTTAGCAATCACGCACATCATTTTGGAAATGTATCTGAAAACTCAATTTCATCCTGTGGGGAGCAAACACTTTAATTAGTTTAAGCAGCTCGAAGAGGCAGTGCCAAATCCTGTTATTAAACTGTCTGCAAGTGTGAGTGCCTGTGAGCACAACCTGCCCAGCCGAGGTGGCTCGACCTCCCCCAGCCCTCACTGCGTGCCAACCTTTAATGCTGTGAAACAGAGTTCTGAAGGGCTGTAAAATCCCCACGTAGAAAGGAACACACAGCAATTCTCTGGTTCCACCAGAGCTCCATGTCCTGGGGAGGCTGATACCAGCAGAGCCATGAATGGGAGCATCACCAGGTTTTGTCCTTCCTGTGTCCCCACCTGTGCGTGGGGTCAGCAAAAAAACCCCTCCAGGTGAGCCCCTGGCCACCAGGGACACCTCCCACCACCCCAGGTGCTCCCAGCCCCTGTCCAGACTGGCCTTGGACACTTCCAGGTGTCCACAGGCAGCCACAGCTTCTCTGGGAATTCCATCCCAGCCCCTCCCCTGTAAATATCTGTATTTACAGATAAATCACCCTGAACCTGTTGTTAATGCCTAAATGCTCGGAGGTCCCTCCCACCAGCCCACTGGGCCTTAATTCTCCATACAAACATGTTCAGTTCATGGGGATAATGGAGAGAAAATAATCAATTTTACTTCAACACCAGTTGTATCATAACTTTCAACAGTGTAACTGAAGGTGGGAATTAGTCCAAGGAAGTAAAATCATACACTTCTAACTAATAATCATGGAATTATGGAATGATCTGTGTTGGAAGGAACCTTAAAAATCACTTCATTCCATCCCCTTGCCATGGGCAGGGACACCTTCCACTAAATAGTATTTCTATATGTATTCTGTATTTAAATATTATATTTATATATGTTTGTATTTAATCTCTAACAAGGACTTTGGTGCTGGTGAGGGGCTCAGTCCCTCAGGATTCAGGATGGATGAGGGAAGAGCAGAGGGACCAGTGCCAGACCCTTCCTGTCCCCTCTACATCTCACCCTGGGGCCAGAGAACTTCAGAAAACCCCACAGCCTCATTTTCCATCCTTTTTAAACTCTCTGATTAAGAGGAATTAAAGACAGAATGGTTTCTCCTTCCCCTCAACACTGACTGCTGGGAATGTTAGTTTTTGTTTGTGGTGTTGGTTTATTTTTGTGGCTTTTTTTTTTCTTCTGCTTTTCGTTTGTTTGTTTTTCCCCCAGAGTTTTGCAAATGCAAAACCAGTTATAAACACTTGTTCCTCCTCAGCAGCTTTTTCACAGCCTGCCTGGGGTACTACAGACAACTTTTCTTGTTGTTTTTTTCACTCACTGGTTCCCACTGTCATTACTATTAGTAAAAAACCACAAAACATTCAATCACAACAGTTCAAAAATACCCAAACCAGTGTGGAAAACAGCAGTTCCCACTGCAGCAGCAGCTCCCACCTGAGCCAGAAAACTCAAACTGGCTCTTGGATCTGGGAAGAACAGATTCACACTCAAACTGCAGAATTTTCCTGACAACAGGCAATGGTGCAAACCATTAATCCAAGCAAGAGAGTGGATTTTCACCCATTTTGAGACTTTATTATTAAAGCCATGTTAAACCTGTCACCCTACCCGGGACTGACCTAGCAAGTGATATGTGAAGAGATAACTGTTTAATTATTAATTAATTATTAATTCTAATTGTTTAATTCAAATGTTTTGCTCATTTTATGAGGCTGCCCCATCCCTGGAAGTGTCCAAGGCAAGGCAGGACAGGGCTTGGAGCACTCTGGGACAGTGGAAGGTGTCAACCCATGGCGGGACTGGCACTGGATGGGTTTTAAGGTCCCTTCCAGCCCAAACCAGGCTGTGATTCCATGAGATATCAGGCACTTTTATTAAGGTTTTGTGTATTGCCTGTGCACATATGTTTGCAAAATGTGATACAATAAAACAGAAACACGACTATAACGTAGAAACTCGCTGTCTGCCTGCATCACTTCAGTGAAAAATGGACCAAAATGCTTCCTTTTAACACCTCAAACATCCAGGCTGGCTCACAC